>NW_026899980.1:0-12976 GCF_033153095.1 Gastrolobium bilobum | reverse complement strand
CCAATTCGAATATGTTACACTCTAAGTTTTTCTGCGACCAAACAGATCGCAACCAACCCTACTTCTCAGATTATATCTTTGTGTTACTTAATTCCCTTTTTAACAAGCTAAAATACGCTCAATTCGGAGCTCATTTGCTCCGGTTATCGCCGTTTTAAAACTTCATTTTGACATATCACACGCTTAATTTGACGGAGAAACGAAGCGGGAATTAATTTCCCAAATCCGGTCCAGAATCTGCCTCAGGTGCAGGGGCACATGGGCAGTCCGTGTTTCTCTATTTATTTCAGGCCGAAGATCAACCCAGAATTTCCTCAAATTTTGACACAAGGTAGAGGACATCTCAACCTTCAAAATGACGTATGGCACGTCCCTAGGGGACCTCTATAGAGGGAGATATGCTCTTCCGAAGTTCGCCTAAAATCTGCCAATTCTACAGAAAATTCGCCAGAGTTTCCTTTGTTTTTCCAATAATCCCAAATTTGTAAAAGATCATTTAAACCTTAATGTACCTAATAAACACATGATAATACAGTAATAATCCAATGGGTGACACACACAAGGACCAACAACGCCTTGGGGCACTTACAACCCAATCCAGTTTATAGTTATTAAACATAGAGTCCATATTAATCATTCTTAAGTAGTTGCAATCACTAACACCTTTTTCATGCATATTTCCATCATACATATTATCATAACCTAAAATAGGCCTAAGGCCCTTCCATCATAATTAGACATGCATCAATACTATTACAATATGGCTTTACAAATTACAACTTGAAACTAAAACTTCAAATTACATTCTTCTAAAATTTCGACTTAATTAAAAGACAACATAACCAAATACATCACTACTAGACTTAGGCAAAATGGCATGAACAAGATGCTAATGAAGCTACTAATAAATACAAATGACATGTTCATGCCCTAAGTCTAGCCTAGGCCACACGGCCAACAAAATGCAAAATAAGAAGCGCTCCACCGCTCACTCTGCGGGCCTCTTGCCCGAGGCTCCTGCTCCACTGCTACCTCCTGAAATAAATGCCCCGAGACGGGGTGAGATATACGAATATATCTCAGTAACCAAGAGGTTCTGGAGAAAACTCCACCCAATGGTTCACTTCGATGCATATCAATAGAATACAACAACCACTTTGAAAACGGGATATAGCAAGGGATTTAGAGAATGGGGAATATAAAGAAAACAAAATACGACGATACGGGATGGTAACCCCAATTCCACGTACGCCCTCGGCATATATAAGCCTATGGGTATCATCCAAGGTGTGTTCACAGAAACCACAACCATGATGCCCAAACCAACCAAAACGCCAAAGACATTCCTAGTGTGCTCCTACCCGCATCACACACCATGACCGCAGTCAACTGGAACTCCCTCCTGGAGACCTATCCAGCGGAAGTCCGAAAATGCCCGAAGGCTAATAAAACTGTCTACTGGCCAGAGACTCGGTACATAAGTACCCACAGCAATAATGCATGCATGCTCATGTGTTCTATACTATTCATACACACTTCCTACCGTTGCCATCAACTGGCAAGGTGGAACAGAAAAGGGGAACAAGCCCCAGTACCAAGAGGTTACCTTAATTTGCGTTTCCACAAGCTCCGCAGCAGCTTATCCCTCAACTCGGTACACAGCGGAATGCCTACACAGAGGACATTCCCAATCACTCTCAGTTCAACCCATACACGTTAATTTATAATTACACATGTAATGAACCAATTTCTTACCTCAATCCACTTGGTCCCGGACCAAGGGCAATTCACTGATTCAAGATTCGGGATTCAGGTCGACGTACGGCAACCTATACAATAACGTACATCCATCAGTACTCGTCAAATAGTATCAAAACGCAAAAACACAAAAATCCTCCCCATCCTCCCTTGATGGTTCGGCCATTGTAGTGTAAATGTGAGATTTATTTTTCTAAATTTTCTTTCTCATTTTGTTACGTCTCATTAGGTTGTCAATAGGCCGGTTCAAGTGCCGGTTCGTCATTTTCGCGTCGAATTACATCAAAACGCGAAAATCGCCAAATCACCCCTTTTCCCCTTGGAGGTTCGGCCATGTAGGTGTAAATTTGAGATTTATTTTCCTAAATTTTCTTTCTCATTTTATAACACTCCCTTAGGTTGTTTAGAGGCTAGTTCAATCGTCGTTTTTCCGTTTTTCGACATTTACGCATCGTTTTGCGAAATATTTCATTCTGGGCTCATTTAGGTCTCTAACACAATTCATTTTTCTCCATTGATTCAAACACTCTCCAAGCACAACACAACCCATCTAAGCACCATATAACTACACAAATCATTATCCAATTCATTTTTCAACATCAATTCCTCAATCTTTCCTCAAAGAATCGAATTTTAACCTATGGCATTCCAAGGAATTTCCATACAACTTTAATCATTCCAACCTTCATACAACCTATTATATCATCATACCATCATGCCACAATTCATCAAACAAGTCTCAACACCAAAATTCACAAGTCCAAAATCATGATCATCAAATTTTTCTAAGTTAAATTCATCAATTTTCACCAATAAATTTCATCGCATTTCTAGCTCTAATACATCATTCTAACACATTATCATCTAATACACATTTTCAAATTGAGCTCTCTAACACAACACATCATCAAATCAAGCTTTAGGTTTCCAAAAATTCAATCACAATTAAACCATGTAAATGGGATGGAAACATACTCACAACAAAGGCTAGAAGCTAACCCAAGACTCCTCCAAGCAATGGAAGATCAAAAAGCTCCATGGACAACCATTTTTTCTCCAAAATTTCGTGGCTGTAAATGGCCAATATCTCCCCAAATACACGGTTTCAAGGCTCAAGAGTGGTACCAATGTGTTTAGAAGGTTGTTTCCAACAAATTTCAACACAAAAATCACTTGATTTGGTTAAGAAATGATCAAGTTATGGTGAAAAGAAAATTTGAATGCAAATGGGGTTTTTGGGGGAGGGGGCTGCGGGTTTCATGAAGAAGAAGGGAGGAAAGTGATGCATGAATAGTGCCAAGCACATGTGGCTTAAGTCACTTAAGTGGGGTGGGTCCCACCGCCACCTCACGCGATTTAAAACTAATCCGAATTTTCCTCCGATTCCACTAAACGTCCGTAAATTCACAACCTATTTAGAAACTCAAATTTTTAACATTAACTATTCCCCTTTAATTAGGCTTGATCAGATGAATTAAGAGTCCTCCATTCGTTCGGAGAAAACACTGTTTTAAGCTATTACGCGCGCCATTGGCACGCTTCCCCAAACTGTCTTAATTTCATCGAATATCATAAGAAATCATATTTCCTAACTCATTAGACCATTTTTAACTCATATTTGAAACCTAGAGCTCAAAATTCCACTGGCACATTTTACGGTGCAATCGTAACGCGGTATTTTTACCCGCGAAAAACACTATTCACTGATTTTTCTGAAACTTGCCTATCCACTCAATTTTTCGTTCTGAACCCATTTCCGGGGTTATTTTTACCATATGAGACCTTCTACTCAATTTTTATCTTCCTAGGGTTGCGTGTTGGCTAATTACCGTTTTGCCCTTTCTTTGTATTTTGGCCTAATCTTTAGGATTTTCACTAATCCATCACTTGATTGCTCACTTAATATTTTAATTACTTGATTTAAAATCGTGAGGTGTTATACTCACCCCAACTTTTTAGAATTTTGTCCGCAAAATTAAATCATACCTGTCCGCTAACTCAGGATATAGCCGGAGAATCTCCTCCTCCCGCTCCCAAGTAGCCTCCTCAGGTGTACGTCCTTCCCATTGAATTTTCAGCATCGGAATCACTTTGCTTCTAAGCTTCTTTTCACTGCGGTCAAGGACCTCAACAGGGCCTATAGGAACTTTCAAATTCTCTCTGATTTCAATATCGTCCGGTATCACCACATGCGATTCATCCGGAATATAACGCCGCAGCTGTGATACATGAAAAACATCGTGTAGATTTGACAACTGTGGGGGCAAGGCAAGCTGATAGGCCACTGGTCCTACTCTTTTCATTATTTGATATGGCCCAATAAAACGAGGACTCAGCTTCCTCACTCCCAATGCACGTCCAACACCGGTAACTGGAGATAACCGCACAAAAACATGACTGCCTTCTTCAAATTCCAGCGGTCTATGTCTATTATCATAATAACTTTTCTGCCGATTCTGTGCCTGTTTAAGTTTTTTCCTGATCATTTCAATCTGTGCCGTGGTTTCTTGCACAAAGTCCGGCCCAATATCAGATTAACAGAGGCCAGGGGCAATATAATTAAGTCAATAGTGTAACCCCTGCCTTCGTAGACAAACCCGACCTCTTTGCAAATGAAGGAGGAATCACTAACATCTCTTGTAGCTGTAGTAATACGCATAGGGGGAATCATCCGTGATACTTTTAATCCTAACCCCTTAGCCACATATTCCGCCACGAACGAGTGCGTAGCTCCAGAATCAAATAAAACAGATAAATCAATATTAGAAATGAAAATTGTACCTTTTACCAAATTCGGCGCCTTCGCCGTCTGCTGTGCATTAGTAGTATAAACACGCCCAACTGTAGGTGCAGATGGCAAGGTCTGCAGATTCGCAGCCTGCCCAGTATTGCTCTGACAATTGTTGGCATAATGCCCAACCTTTCCACATCTGAAACAAGTCACCTGATTAACAGTACAAGGCCCTTGATGAAACCTCTTACACTTATCACAACGGGGAGCAGAATTTCTGTCATTATTCCCACTTCTCTGACCACCACCCCTTTTAAACTGACCTGGGGGCTGTCTTACTTGCAACCCCCTTCCTCTATTATTGTTTTGATGGTAGCCACCTCTGTTATTATTGCCGGGAGGAGCAGATGTCCTCGAAGAACCAGATTTTGGATATCTATTATAAACACTTTCAACCCGTTTACACTGAGTCACCAGATCTGCAAAGTTCCTCACAGCAGTATTAGACATTCTCTTTGCAATTTTCTCATTCAAACCCCTCTGAAATTTAGCAGAAAGAAACTCAGGGGTAGGCATCACACCCCCATAATTGGCAAATTTCACCAAATCATTAAACCTTGCCACATAGGCATCAATAGTCATGGTACCCTGTACCAACTTTTCAAATTCACCATGTTTAGCCTCCCGAACATCTCGGGGAAAATATTCCTCATGAAACAACCTCTCAAATAAAGCCCATGTAATCTCTTCCCCTTGAATAATGAAAGGCTGAGATGCAGTGTACCACCACTCGTGGGCATCTCCCTCGAGCATATAAACAGAATACAACAGCCTCTGGGGATCCTGACACTCCATAACCTGAAAGATTTTATCCATACCCCTCAACCAAGTAGTCACTACCTTCGGGTCCCTTGACCCCTGAAATGATGGCGGCTTGTGCTTTCTAAAAGAGATGAGCCTCTGCTCATTAGTACCTGCAAACACTTGCCCAGCAATCCCAGCAGACTGAGCAACCACAGAAGGATCCACAGAAGGATCTGGAACATAGGTGGGATCAGTAGTGTGATGACTAGCCTCTGTCGAATGATGACTAGCCCCACTCCCCTCATGCTGAGGAGTAACAGATGGCGTACGGGTAGCAGTATCTGTAGCCGTATGTGGAGGAGAATCATCCCTCCTGTGCCGAGCCCTGTCCTCCCTCATCTCATTCATGAAGGCATGCATCATATCCTGATTATTTTTCATCAGGGTCTCGGTCATAGTTCTATTGGCAGCAGTCTCTTCCTGCAGAGCATTCAAAACTGCAGTAATAGGATCTGGTGCTACTAAATGACCTGCACCTCTAGCTCCACGGCGACCCCGTGCCCTGCTCATGATATCTGTACATGTAACACAAAGGAATGAGCTGATCAGACCCACACTGAGGAATCACATATACATTAATCATAAATAGTTCACAGATAGCTATGCAACACAAGATACAGTAATACATTATCAGAGTTCCCTCACAAAACTGCTCTGATACCATAAAATGTAACAGCCCGTTACGTACCGGTATTGTTAACATTAATTATGATATTAAGCGCAGTTACAATCACAGCAGTTCATTTATGAAACGCGAATAAATTTTTTCCGATTATTACGCGAGCATTTAAAACATAAAAAGGCGTAATAATTAAAAGCTGTGACCGTAACCATAAACTCTTGCGGAAGACTTATTTAAACTATTTTTATCACTTACGTTACTTATTATAAGTTACTAAGGAGTTCCCATAAACTCACTTAGCCAATTTCCAACTTTACGTTTTACACCAATTCGAATATGTTACACTCTAAGTTTTTCTGCGACCAAACAGATCGCAACCAACCCTACTTCTCAGATTATATCTTTGTGTTACTTAATTCCCTTTTTAACAAGCTAAAATACGCTCAATTCGGAGCTCATTTGCTCCGGTTATCGCCGTTTGAAGTTGGATAAGCAATTAGCCCAAACAACCCCAAAAACAGCCCAAACCACTCACTTTGCCCGAATTACTGCACTCAGTCGACTCAACCATTTGCTCTCAAATTTTTATCCTACAAACTAGACATCTCAAACTTCATTTTGACATATCACACGCTTAATTTGACGGAGAAACGAAGCGGGAATTAATTTCCCAAATCCGGTCCAGAATCTGCCTCAGGTGCAGGGGCACATGGGCAGTCCGTGTTTCTCTATTTATTTCAGGCCGAAGATCAACCCAGAATTTCCTCAAATTTTGACACAAGGTAGAGGACATCTCAACCTTCAAAATGACGTATGGCACGTCCCTAGGGGACCTCTATAGAGGGAGATATGCTCTTCCGAAGTTCGCCTAAAATCTGCCAATTCTACAGAAAATTCGCCAGAGTTTCCTTTGTTTTTCCAATAATCCCAAATTTGTAAAAGATCATTTAAACCTCAATGTACCTAATAAACACATGATAATACAGTAATAATCCAATGGGTGGCACACACAAGGACCAACAACGCCTTGGGGCACTTACAACCCAATCCAGTTTATAGTTATTAAACATAGAGTCCATATTAATCATTCTTAAGTAGTTGCAATCACTAACACCTTTTTCATGCATATTTCCATCATACATATTATCATAACCTAAAATAGGCCTAAGGCCCTTCCATCATAATTAGACATGCATCAATACTATTACAATATGGCTTTACAAATTACAACTTGAAACTAAAACTTCAAATTACATTCTTCTAAAATTTCGACTTAATTAAAAGACAACATAACCAAATACATCACTACTAGACTTAGGCAAAATGGCATGAACAAGATGCTAATGAAGCTACTAATAAATACAAATGACATGTTCATGCCCTAAGTCTAGCCTAGGCCACACGGCCAACAAAATGCAAAATAAGAAGCGCTCCACCGCTCACTCTGCGGGCCTCTTGCCCGAGGCTCCTGCTCCACTGCTACCTCCTGAAATAAATGCCCCGAGACGGGGTGAGATATACGAATATATCTCAGTAACCAAGAGGTTCTGGAGAAAACTCCACCCAATGGTTCACTTCGATGCATATCAATAGAATACAACAACCACTTTGAAAACGGGATATAGCAAGGGATTTAGAGAATGGGGAATATAAAGAAAACAAAATACGACGATACGGGATGGTAACCCCAATTCCACGTACGCCCTCGGCATATATAAGCCTATGGGTATCATCCAAGGTGTGTTCACAGAAACCACAACCATGATGCCCAAACCAACCAAAACGCCAAAGACATTCCTAGTGTGCTCCTACCCGGATCACACACCATGACCGCAGTCAACTGGAACTCCCTCCTGGAGACCTATCCAGCGGAAGTCCGAAAATGCCCGAAGGCTAATAAAACTGTCTACTGGCCAGAGACTCGGTACATAAGTACCCACAGCAATAATGCATGCATGCTCATGTGTTCTATACTATTCATACACACTTCCTACCGTTGCCATCAACTGGCAAGGTGGAACAGAAAAGGGGAACAAGCCCCAGTACCAAGAGGTTACCTTAATTTGCGTTTCCACAAGCTCCGCAGCAGCTTATCCCTCAACTCGGTACACAGCGGAATGCCTACACAGAGGACATTCCCAATCACTCTCAGTTCAACCCATACACGTTAATTTATAATTACACATGTAATGAACCAATTTCTTACCTCAATCCACTTGGTCCCGGACCAAGGGCAATTCACTGATTCAAGATTCGGGATTCAGGTCGACGTACGGCAACCTATACAATAACGTACATCCATCAGTACTCGTCAAATAGTATCAAAACGCAAAAACACAAAAATCCTCCCCATCCTCCCTTGATGGTTCGGCCATTGTAGTGTAAATGTGAGATTTATTTTTCTAAATTTTCTTTCTCATTTTGTTACGTCTCATTAGGTTGTCAATAGGCCGGTTCAAGTGCCGGTTCGTCATTTTCGCGTCGAATTACATCAAAACGCGAAAATCGCCAAATCACCCCTTTTCCCCTTGGAGGTTCGGCCATGTAGGTGTAAATTTGAGATTTATTTTCCTAAATTTTCTTTCTCATTTTATAACACTCCCTTAGGTTGTTTAGAGGCTAGTTCAATCGTCGTTTTTCCGTTTTTCGACATTTACGCATCGTTTTGCGAAATATTTCATTCTGGGCTCATTTAGGTCTCTAACACAATTCATTTTTCTCCATTGATTCAAACACTCTCCAAGCACAACACAACCCATCTAAGCACCATATAACTACACAAATCATTATCCAATTCATTTTTCAACATCAATTCCTCAATCTTTCCTCAAAGAATCGAATTTTAACCTATGGCATTCCAAGGAATTTCCATACAACTTTAATCATTCCAACCTTCATACAACCTATTATATCATCATACCATCATGCCACAATTCATCAAACAAGTCTCAACACCAAAATTCACAAGTCCAAAATCATGATCATCAAATTTTTCTAAGTTAAATTCATCAATTTTCACCAATAAATTTCATCGCATTTCTAGCTCTAATACATCATTCTAACACATTATCATCTAATACACATTTTCAAATTGAGCTCTCTAACACAACACATCATCAAATCAAGCTTTAGGTTTCCAAAAATTCAATCACAATTAAACCATGTAAATGGGATGGAAACATACTCACAACAAAGGCTAGAAGCTAACCCAAGACTCCTCCAAGCAATGGAAGATCAAAAAGCTCCATGGACAACCATTTTTTCTCCAAAATTTCGTGGCTGTAAATGGCCAATATCTCCCCAAATACACGGTTTCAAGGCTCAAGAGTGGTACCAATGTGTTTAGAAGGTTGTTTCCAACAAATTTCAACACAAAAATCACTTGATTTGGTTAAGAAATGATCAAGTTATGGTGAAAAGAAAATTTGAATGCAAATGGGGTTTTTGGGGGAGGGGGCTGCGGGTTTCATGAAGAAGAAGGGAGGAAAGTGATGCATGAATAGTGCCAAGCACATGTGGCTTAAGTCACTTAAGTGGGGTGGGTCCCACCGCCACCTCACGCGATTTAAAACTAATCCGAATTTTCCTCCGATTCCACTAAACGTCCGTAAATTCACAACCTATTTAGAAACTCAAATTTTTAACATTAACTATTCCCCTTTAATTAGGCTTGATCAGATGAATTAAGAGTCCTCCATTCGTTCGGAGAAAACACTGTTTTAAGCTATTACGCGCGCCATTGGCACGCTTCCCCAAACTGTCTTAATTTCATCGAATATCATAAGAAATCATATTTCCTAACTCATTAGACCATTTTTAACTCATATTTGAAACCTAGAGCTCAAAATTCCACTGGCACATTTTACGGTGCAATCGTAACGCGGTATTTTTACCCGCGAAAAACACTATTCACTGATTTTTCTGAAACTTGCCTATCCACTCAATTTTTCGTTCTGAACCCATTTCCGGGGTTATTTTTACCATATGAGACCTTCTACTCAATTTTTATCTTCCTAGGGTTGCGTGTTGGCTAATTACCGTTTTGCCCTTTCTTTGTATTTTGGCCTAATCTTTAGGATTTTCACTAATCCATCACTTGATTGCTCACTTAATATTTTAATTACTTGATTTAAAATCGTGAGGTGTTATAGAGATGGATCTCCCTTTCATGATCCCTCTTTGTATCGTTCCATAGTGGGTGCACTCCAATATGCAATAGTGACACGTCCAGACATCACCTTTAGTGTGAACAAGGTCTGCCAGTTTATGCACTTTCCTCTTGTGGCATGCTGTCAAACGGATTTATGGTACACTTCATCTGGGCTTAACCATTTCTCCTTCCTCCCATCTTCATCTCAAGGCATTTTGCGATTCTGATTGGGGTTCCATCGATGATAGACGCTCCACTTCAGGGTTTTGCATCTTTCTTAGGGGGAATGTAGTATCATGGTCCTCCAAGAAGCAAGCAGTTGTGAGTCGCTCTAGCACCGAAGCTGAGTATAGATGCTTGGCTGCAACCATGACTAAACTAACTTGGATCAAGTCCTTGTTATCTGAACTTAGAGTAACATTATCTCAAACTCCCAGCATTTTCTGTGACAATTTAAGTGTTGTTTTACTTACTGCAAATCCCCTTTTTCATTCAAGGACAAAGCATTTTGAATTAGATCTTCATTTCGTTCTTGAAAAGGTGCTGGACAAGTCTGTTTCAGTACACCATGTTCCTTCATCAGATCAAATAGCAGATGGCCTTACGAAGTAGATTTAACAGATTCCTTATTATACGCTTCAGTTATAACTGATTTAGTTATTACAGCTATTATCAGCATTGTATATATGTAACAGTTCACATTATGATTCAATTCAAGATTTCTATTATTCAGTTTATTTCTTTCTTCTTGTTCATCCTCTATTCTCTCCATCTCTCTCTGGTTCTGATACCTTATGAGGTCAGAGCTTGAGTTGACTATAAGGTCACAAGTTCGATTCTCACGGCCCCCCACTTTCAAGTGGAATTAAAATAAAAAGCACAAAAAGGTAAACCAAAAATTGGGCCTGTGCAATTTCACGCTTCTCGCCCAAAGGGCTCTTGCGTGAGGGGGCGTGTTGAGATATATAGTCCCACATTGATTGTGTGGGCAACTAATGTGGCCTTTATAAGGCCTTGGGCACTCTCACCCTTTGAGCTAGCTTTTGGGGTGGTGTATCCCAAGGTTCTTTACAATTAAATTACAGCTGATGTTTTGGCATGGATCACAAATATGGCTGTACATATACAAGCAACTGAAAACTAAAATGTAATATAATAATATCAAAATCCCTAAATTTGGTTCTCGGCAATACAAGGAATTTCTAATCACAATTATGTTTAAACCCATGACTGCAGCGACTTATCATGGAATTGGATCTATGAAAACCGCAAGGTTATTGATTTAGTTTATTAAAAATATTGATTAATAAATTAATAAATAAAATATGCAAGAGCAAAGGATCATTATGTGGGTGAGGTACAATCTTTAGGGGTATGTGTCCATTCTCCGTTTGTGAAGATTTTGAAAAATGGTACTGTAAAAACTGCCACAAACATTGGGAAGATTATATGCCTGGGTAATATATTGCTTATTTGGATCAATTAGTTATGCAATACTATATGAGTTGTGTTGCTATAGCGTGGTCTGTATGTATGCTTTTTTCACAAATATGGTTGTACATATACAAGCAACTGAAAACTAAAATATAATATAATAATATCAAAATCCCTAAATTCGGTTCTCGGCAATACAAGGAATTTCTAATCATAATTATGTTTAAACCCATGACTGCAGCGACTCATCATGGAAATGGATCTATGAAAACCGCAAGGTTATTGACTTAGTTTATTAAAAAATATTGTTTAATAAATTAATAAATAAAATATGCAAGAGCAAATGATCAACAAATTCAATCACCTCCAATGTTAAAGAATTGGGTTCTAAATCATATTACTTAGGCTCTGATAACAAATGTAAGAAATTTCAAAATATGATTATATGAAATTAGAACACCAAGAGATTCAGGCTTACTTCTTGTTGAAGACATGATTCTTGATTTCTTCTTGCTTCTTGTTTGCTCTCTGACGCTCCTGCAAGATCGAAAAGACTAGGATCTTCCTATAATTTCAGTTACTTATAGATAGAATTCTTATATAATGCAACTTAAAGCTGCTTTATGTTGGAAATCGACAAAACACAAATCGAAAACGGAAAAGAAAAATAGAGAGAGAGAATAGACACAACGATTTACCCTGGTTCACCCAATTTAGGCAATGTCCAGCTTGTTTGTACTATATTCACCTCACCGCCACTCGTTACTAGTCACTCGGTTTAAGGGAAAAATATAAATAGGATTAGAAAATCCTAACAGCAGCTATTCATGGGCCCAAGCCCAATCTGCTAAGAAAATTACAATACAACAGAGGCCCACAACAGTACCTAGCCTCTACGGGCCGGGGGGCGCTTTCCCCCCGGACCCCTGCCCGCTCACCTGGGAGCAGGATCCCAGTTGCCTTTCTGTTGACCCCGAGAACTAGGGCCATCATCAACAAGCGAAGTATGAGCCATACGTAACATTCTCCTACTTGGTGAATGCTTTGCATGTTTCTTCAATCCCAATGCAGCTGTACACCATTCAAACTTCTCTGAAGTCACTACCTTGGTCAGAAAATCAGCATTCTTGACCTTTGTGTCAACCTTTTCCAGCAATACAACCTTGTCTTCGATCTTCTCTCTGATGAAGTGATACTGTATGCCGATATGCTTGGTCCTCGCATTGAAACCTGGGTTCTTAGCCAAGAAAATGGCGCTTTGACTGTCACATCCAATGATCATCTCTCCTTGTGCAAAGCCAAGCTCTTTGCACAACCTCCGTAACCAAATAGCCTCCTTAACAGCATGTGTCAAGGCTATGTACTCAGCCTCTGTAGAAGATAAAGCAATAATGCTCTCCCTCTTACTCATCCAACT
>NW_026899979.1:0-12697 GCF_033153095.1 Gastrolobium bilobum | reverse complement strand
TTCCCAGATTTGTTCCAGCCATGTTAAGAACTCGTTGAAGCTTTGATTTTTCCGAGAGATAGAGAATCAAAGACATGAATAGTAACGGTTTCATCATTCATTCTTAGCTCGAGCTTCCCATTTTCAACATCAATCAGTGCTCGAGATGTAGCTAAGAAATGTCTACCTAGCAAAAGAGGCATCTCAGCTCCCCCTTCCATGTCCAGCACCACAAAATCAGTAGGGAAGATGAACTTGTCCACCTTCACAAGAACATCTTCAATTATTCCACTAGGCTTCCTTAAAGATCTATCAGCTAGTTGAAGAGAAACCATAGTGGGTTTTAGTTCTGTGATCCCTAAAGATTTGCAAACAGAAAGAGGCATCAAATTAATGCTAGCCCCAAGATCACATAATGCCCTGTTGATTTTTGTGTTACCAATTTCAATAGGAATGTTGAAGCTTCCAGGATCACGAAGCTTAGGAGGACATTTCCTTGTAATGATAACACTGCACTCCTCAGTAAGTGCTACAGTTTGGCAACTCTTGTAACTTGTGCTTCATTGATAAAAGATCCTTCATGAATTTAGCATAATTTGGCAAATTGACCAAAGCTTCAGCAAATGGAATATTAACATGAAGCTTTTTGAAAATATCCAAGAACCTTTCATAATGCTTCTTCTGAATGTCCTGTTTGAATCTTTCAGGATACGGTGCCATAGCCCTCACATATTCGGGACTCAATTCATGCATCTTCTTTTCCACTGGTTTCACCACTTCACCAGGTTTTTCAATTTCTTTTTCTTTTTCTGGCTCACCTGCAGTGTCTAGCTTTTGTTCAACCTCAGGAGATGAAAGTATTTTTCCACTTCTAATTGTGATGGCCATACAATCTTCCCTCGGATTGGTAACTGTATTACTTGGAAAAGTATTTGGAATTCTTTCTGAAACTTGCTTTGCCAATTGGCCTATCTGATTCTCCAGGTTCTTTATGGAAGCATTTGTATTTTTGTTGTTGGCTCTAGTCTCCTCCATAAAGGTAGTAGTGGTCTGAGTCATCTCATTAGAAGTCTTGGCCATTTGTGCAAAGGCTTTTTCCCACTCAGCAGGCTCTCGTTGTTGAGTCTGTGGAGGCTGAGTATAATTATTAGATTTGAAATCCATGCCAACTCCCTGAGCTCTCCGCTGAAAATTGTTACCACCACCACCAGAAGAATTCTGATTTCTCTGAAGATTTGGCTGCTGAGGGCGCTGGTCATACCATATACCATTCACCTGCATTTGATGAGGTGAATCAGAAGAAGCAAGAGATGGACATTCATTAGGAGCATGACTGTCCGTACAGTAGTAGTAACAGACAAAGGCAACAGACTGAGCTTGAACTCCAGGGATCTGCATCCTGTCAAGCCTGGAAGTCAAACTAGCCACTTGTTGAGCTAGCAATTTATTTTCAGCCAGAACTGACTCATTACTTTCTAGATGAAGGCTACCTTTCTTAGACTTTGAAGATACCCCTTGATTTTCATTCCTGGCCATCCTCTCTATCAGCTCCAGAGTTTCATTCGCCCTCATGGTTTTAATAGTACCACCAGCTGCACCATTCAAAACCATTCTATCTTCAGGTGTGATGCCATTGAAAAATATTCTGACTTGATTACCAGCAGTCACATTAAAATGAGGGCACCTCCTCATCAAGTCCTTGAACCTGTTCTAGGCTGCACACAATGTTTCACCCTCAGTTTGAGTGAAGTTGGTGATATCATTCACCATTTGATTGTATCTCTCCATGGAAAAGAACTCCGCAAAGAACTTTGTAGACAAATCATCCTATGTAGCTATGCTCCGTGCAGGCTGCCTCTCCAGCCAGCTAAGTGCTTCTCCCTTTACAGCAAAAGGGAATAATCTCAACCGGATAGCTTCATCAAACACCCGAGGGTGCTTGGTTGAGTCACAGATCATTAAGAACCGGTCTATGAACCTGTGAGGATCCTCATGCTCATCTCCTCCAAATTGAACTCTCTCCACCAACTGAATTATGGAAGACTTCAACTCCCAATTATTGTCAGCAATATTCGGTTGGACAATACTTAAATTAGGCATGTTGAAGGCTGGAGTGAGGACGGTATCCATGAGTGGATTTTCAGCTTCATTATTTGCTGCCATGGTTGGGATTTCAGGTGCTTCTTCAGATTGAGCACTTGGCACTTTTGATTTCTTCTGAGCAAGTCTCCTGTTTCTCCTTTCAGACCTTGTAATTTCAGGATCAAATAACAATTCTGTAGGATCAACCTTGCCTCGCATAAAACTTCAAGAGAAGATTAGTAGCAATGTTCAAAACAAATTAAAACAAGAACAGAAGAAAATAAAATAAAATAATCACAAAAAGAAAGAAAAATCTTGAAATTCAAGATTATAAGATATAAGAAATCACAATCCCCGGCAACGGCGCCAAAAACTTGATGCAAACCGGCAAGTGTACCGATCGTTCAAGTAATAAAGTGATAAGTAAGTTATCGTCTCCACAGGGATTGTGAGCGAATATCTTATAAACGTCCTCTCGAGATATGAAACTCAAGTGATTTAAAGAACAATAGAAATTAAAGGCAAAGACGTATTTTTGGATTTTAAAATAAGAGAATGATGCAAAATGATTTGGGTAAAAATATGAGAGATATTACAGGTAAGTACACTCGCCCTATGATCCCCTCTTTTTACTACGGATTGATTCACAATGCTCAATTAAAATAAACAACCAAACAATTTATCATCCAAACAATTATTAGCTAAACCCCAATTCCTTGCAAATTTATCCCTTTAATCACAATTAGAACCCCAATTCCTTGCAAATTTAATTGAGATCAAGCATTACACAGATAAATTAAACGTTTGTAATCAAGAATGCATCTATTCCTAGCACGCATGTTAATTATTATCCTACCCCCTTTCTGGACCAAAACCCCAATATTCCTATCTAGGGTTCTATCCCTCAGATTATCATTCAATACTAAACTGATCAGATTTAATATAAACGATAAGCAATACGCATAGAGTAGGCATAAATCAATTAAATTAAAGAGCGAAAAGTAAACCAATCCATAAATAAACAAAAGGTTCACATATGGTTTGTGACCCTACCCATAATGAAGGAAACTAGCCAGACATGGTCATAGTTGAATTACAATGATTCATAAAAGGAGAATAATAGCTGAATTCAAAAGGAAGAGAAAATAATCTCCAAGATCAATCTCCGCAAAAAGCTCCAGAAGTTCTTCGCAAGCTCTCTGTCTCCCTCTCTGTCTTCTCATCCCCTCTTTTAATTTTGCATGCACGCGTTCAAAACACGGTGTCTTCCTGCTCGAAAACCAGCGCTGATGGCGCCGTTTTTGTACTGAATTTGAATTAATCCGCATTATCAGCGCCGATCATACTTCTTCCGCGCTGATGGCGCGGATTTTTCACTGAAAATGCATTTATTCCGCGCTGATAGCGCCTCCCATCTGATCCAAATTTCCCTTATGCGCAAATTCTCATTTTCCATGCTAAATTCCTATCCAAATATAAACTTGAGTGAGAAATAACATTGAAAATGAAAAACTAACAATTAATCCATAAAATGTATTGATAGGTATGCTCTTTTGACCTTAAAGCTTAGTATTTTAACTTGGAAAATCAAATATATTACAACCACATCACTTGTCCAAAAAAGACTGAACATGCTGTCAAGCTTATCTAGCGCTTTCAAGAAAGAGATCGTTGGCGGTTCAGATCAACCATTTAGCAACATTCTATACTTATGTATATCTATGTTTCGTCCATCTCATGACACGAACAAGGTCTATAAATATATATACATATAGTATTCCAATACAAGATTCATGATGATGACACATATGCCTCATTTATCTCCATTACAGGCTTATACATGGATCTGATATAGTTTATACATCGCGCGCATGCTTATACATGCTTATAGAGCATGTTCTGGTGGTGGTATATCGCGTTTGCACCTGCAGTATATACAGCTTCGTTTCCGTAATGTTACAACACGTTTGTACCCACTAGATGTGTGCTTCTCCTCGTAGCATCGCGCCAAACATATGTTTTTTGAAGGATATATGCAGATTCCTCGTAATATACACTACCTACCAATTCTCGTAATATACAGTACCATATAATCACGCATAGTTATAGGTTTCTGGTCAAAGAGTGCATCTCATCGCGCGTATACAGTACTATTGTAAGCTACCATTTTAACATGCGTTGAAAATGGATTAAGGCTGTTGACTGAAGATACAGCGCTTGAAGCTGCCAAATTTGGGAAAACAGATTAATAATATCATTGCTAATTTTATGGATCTTTTATCACCTAGTACGTGACCTATCACGTTATCTTCGCGCTTGCTATCTCACGGAAGTTTTAAAGAGCAGTCACAAGGTACGCTTGCTATAACCGTTCGCGCAATATTAGCAATCATACTATCAAATTTCCTTGAAATCGCGATCACCCGATGCTGCCAACATTCCATGAATATTATTATGAGTTGAAACCTATATCGGTAAAAAGAAAAAATATATGCCGGTAGCTGCATATTTTAAAATGACATGCTATATGTCCTCAACATAATTTCTTGATTAATATCCTTATGAAGGAAACCAAATATTATGCAAAGAACAACTTATTGGTTGTTCAGATGTCCTATTTTATTATTAAAAGCATCATTGTGCTGCACATAACTGAGCAACATGTATAGTATAACAGTACAAGATCTATGCTTAGCGCGATGCTTCTCCATATATTGCAAGATGTATTTGAAATCTCGCTAAGTGCTTCTCCACTATTTTGCACAATGAACTTCTCCAAGCACTTCGTTCTCCGATTTTAACATCGACATGGCCATCAACAGATACATAGTATATTCGTTTTGAATACTGCGCGATCTTATCAGAAGCTAATAATAAATCAATCGCAATTAGGGATTTGCAAAATCCACTATGGTTGAATATTACATTTCTCATGATAATAAATATAGGAAAGTTGCAGTATCTATTGGACTTTGCCATAAGTTGTTTAGCGCGATAAGCCGCCATTGAAAATCTACCGTTTTGAATCCACTGTGTTAGAGCAAGGTGAAAGCCAAACCAAATTATGATAGTTGCGTGATGAAAGCTGCACTTTATGCAGTAAATAGAAAGGAAACCAATAGTATGATATCTGTTTTGGGATGAGGAACCGAATGCTATATATATTCCATGTCGGTTTGACTATATAAGGAAAATTCGATGCCAAAGAGGAATTCCGAATAGGAATGCGCGATGCATTCTGCTATCTCAGATTTGTAGTTCTCTAAGGCAACATGACCAAACTACATAGCTTACTTAGTGAGAGATAATTTGGTTATCATTGATTCTTATGGTGACAATTATGTCAATCATGCTTACAGTACCCTAGAAGGAGGAACCAAGATACATCTCACGTGAAATTTGAACTAATTCTGGAAACACAACCAGATTATCAGTGGGTACCGCGCCAAAATGAGGCCAACCATAAAAACATTAGGCTGATGTATATGGATGTATATGATATTAACAAAGTCTAGTCCGAGCACATCCTAGGCTTACGAATCATTTTTATAAATCGCCTGAGTCCTGTTACAAGGAGTGAATTATGACAAAGGCCTGACAGGATATCATATATTGAATCTTTCTATGATTTTTTGACAGGGTATCATGAATGCTTCAATCACTATTGAAGATCATACTTCTTGCGAGATTACATAAACTTGCATGATGCTCACGTGATACAAATTGTGACATATATGACTTATTCTGACAATCTTATGTCTCTGTTATGAAACTCATGAAAATTGCAGGGACCATGAACAATGAAGATATTAATCTCACTGAGAATGCAGATAGACTTAGAACAGTTTATCTGATTTATATACTCTTATCTTGAGGTATCTTAACTACTTATATTCTGAAATCCATAAGATATTGCATGGCTCCATGACTGCTAATAGGCGAAGACAAAAATCTCGCGTGAAACACAGACAAACTCAGGAACAAATGCTACATTTTCTATCAGCAACATTATTATTTTAACATGATCTTGCTACAATTATCATCTCCATGATATAATGTTATTATTTTGTGAGATCTATGGAAATTACAGGTTTCACCAAACAGAAGAAAAGTCCTCCAAGCCAAAGCGCAATGAAGAACATAACAGGATTCCTCTCAAGGATCCTATCAACAAACAGGATTCTCTCACGAATCCTTCAAGTAACAGGAGTCCTCTCACGGATCCTATCAAATAACAGGGTTCTCCCACGAATCCTCCAAGTAACAGGATGCCTCTCACGGATCCTATCCACAAACAGGATTCTCTCACGAATCCTCCAAGTAACAAGAGTCCTCTCACGGATCCTATCAAATAACAGGGTTCTCCCACGAATCCTCCAAGTAACAGGATGTCTCTCATGGATCCTATCAAATAACAGGGTTCTCCCACGAGTCCTCCAAGTAACAGGAGTCCTCTCACGGATCCTATCAAATAACAGGGTTCTCCCACGAATCCTCCAAGTAACAGGATTCCTCTCAAGGATCCTGTCAACAAACAGGATTCTCTCACGAATCCTTCAAGTAACAGGATTCCTCTCATGGATCCTAGCAAATAACAGGATTCTCTCACGAATCCTCCAAGTAACAGGATTCCTCTCATGGATCCTATCAAATAACAGGATTCTCCCACGAATTCTCCAATTAACAGGATTCCTCTCATGGATCCTATCAAATAACAAGATTCTCCCACGAATCCTCCAAGTAACAGGATGCCTCTCAAGGATCCTATCAAATAATAGGATTCTCCCACGAATCCCCCAAGCAACAGGACTCCTCTCAAGGATCCTCTCAACGGATCGGAACTATTCACATCGCGATCCTCCAAGTCTTATCGCGATCCTCCATGATCAAGCGCGATACAAGGCAGGATGAACCCCACCTAGGGCCAAATTCCTTCCAAAAAATGCGACGCTTATAGCTATATATTCAGCAACATCAAACCCCAAAACATGCACAAGGAATGTCAACTTTATGAAATACGAATTATGAACTGTATAAAACTGCAGGATACAAATATGAAGCTCTCAAGCACCTATACAAAAGACTTATACATCTCGCTCCTCATGCCTTCGGCATAAGCACCGAGCTAGGGGGCTTCTGATCTGGATAATTATTATACAAATACAAGGCTCATAATTAAAGCCTTCACAATGAAGCAAAGCTCTTAGTCCACAAAGGCTGCAAAGCCCATCTCTCCAAGCTGCACAATATTAAAGGCTATCACAGCAAGCTCCTCAACCTTAAAGACACCATGACAACAAACTCCTCAACATTTAATCATGACAGCCATACTACTTTGGCACCAAAGAACCTTTGCCTTCACCATGAAGAAAGGCATCTTCCAAGCACATGTATCAACACTAAGGTACATCATCTTCTCCTACATAATTAAACCTGCTTGAACCATAACTGACTTGAGCGTCAGAGTGTCTTGCAGGTACACCCCCCATCGCGTTCCATAGAAGACCCATGGGTTAAAGCTGCTCCAAACTCCAAACTGCAAGATGCTCTGACCTAAGGAGGTTCCAGGCCTTTGTGTAGAGGAAGATCACATGATTGGCCCAGTTGTAAAGATTTGTGTATAGGAAGATCTCATATTTTCATTAGTTAGTTTAGGGATTATGTTATTTAGGATATTGATAGCTTTCCTTATTTAAGGATTTTCTTATTGAATATGATATTTAGATTAAGAAATTTTATACTGTATTAAAATTATGTATTGTTGTAAAATAAAGAGAAAATAAAAGAGATTTAGAGAGAAATCAATACAATAAGGATTATTAAAATATAACTCTTTAAGAATTTTTTTATCTTTATAAGAAGACACTTCTATGTATAGGAATTCATAAATTACACATGTACATAATATATAAGTTAATGGGAATTGTGTTTCTTATGTTGCAGAAATTCCTGCAATTATTTTTTAATTATGTACTACTAGAAATACATATTTAAAAAAAAAACTAACAACAATTTTTTAACTATGTACTTCTAGGAGTACATAGTTAATTTTTTTTAATATTATAATTATGTACTTCCGGGAGTACATAGTTAAAAAAGTATAAAAAAGGACCCTTAAGTTAATATACCATTATTTAGGAATCTAATGTTGTGTAATAACACCTAATAAAATTAGTCATCCAGCATATAAAATATATGTGTTTTACAACATATATCTAATTATGATTTATTTATGATTTTATTTATTTAAGATTTTTTTGGGATAGAAATTAAGAAAGGGCTATAACACCCTCAACAATATTTTAATATATATATGTGTGTATTTGTAATGGTGAGTCACATATTTATATACTTGCAACTTTTATATTTTATTCAAAACAACTAATTTTCTTTTATCATACAACTTCACTTGTTATATAATATCATAATTGCTAACCAATTATTAAAATTTTAGGTTCCCACACCTTGTGTGTAACTAGAGGTGTAAATAGGCTAGGTTAGGCTAGGCTAGACATTGACTTAAATAGGTCAAACTTGTGTAAAAAATTTTGGATCTGGCTTGGCCTGTTAGCCTGTGTATGTCCCAAATTATAAGTTTGGTCTGACCTATATTTAAAAATAAAAGTCTTGACCTAGGCCTGTTAGCCTGTTTAAGCCTATTAAACATTCAACAATTAAAAGAATAACTAAAGTAATATTACTTTATTATTCAAATTTATTAAAATAATAATTTTATTTATTTTATTTAAAATAAAAATATGATATTGGTCGGCTTGTAAGGTTATAGGCCCGATATGTACAAAAAAGTCTATGGCCTATTTTCTAAATAGATTTTTTTTAAAGCCTAAGCCTGTTCTATTTTACAATTTGTAGCAGACTAAGTCTGGCCTAATATAGGCTAGGTCGTAGGTCCTTGTAGGCCGACCTAGCCCATTTACACCTGTGTGAACCCGATATATTAACATACATGTGATATTAAGCTCAGCATGTTCAAACAAATAAACACATAAGATTACTTGATAATTCACTAATAGTCTTATTCAAATCGTGAATAAACTTTTTCTTTCCTTTATGTATTGCAATTCGCATAACTAGTCTCATTCTTAACCGATGTCATATCTTTTGTTTACAAGGTTTATACCACCTATCTCATATGTTTCTTGCTACCCAAGATATCATGTCATAAGGGTGCATACAAGTTATACATGTGTAAATCATATTGCCTAGCAATCATTGCTTAGGCTATCACATGCATATCATTTCTCAAAATGATACCAATAATCACTACTGGAAAAGTCGCAAATAGCAAGGGAAATTTGCGAGGGAAAAATTTCCTTGCAAACTGCGACGGAATTTGCAAGGGAAAAACAGTTGCGAGGGAATATAGGCAAGATTTCCGTTACTACATTGCCGTCGCAGAATCCCTTGCAGTTCGATCGCAATTCTGTCGCAATTTGCAAGGGAAATTTAATCCCTCGCAAGAATCATAAGTCTGTGACGGAAACAGCGAGGGACAAAATTGGCGACGGAAGTTCCCTTGCAAAATTTAGGATCTGAAAATTGCAACTGAAATTTCGCAATTTCCCTCACAAATTCCCTCGCAAATTGCGAGGAAATATATTCCTTCTCAAATTCCCTCGCAAGTTGCGAGGGAATATATTCTCTCTCAAATTCCCTCGCAAGTTGCGAGGGAATATATTCCCTCCCAAATTGCGAGGGAAAGAGGGAATATATTCCCTCACAAAATTCAAAAATAATATATAAATCAAATTTAAAAGGGACAAGGGCATAAATTGGTCGCCGCATCATGCGTATGGGAAAAAATCATTAAATATGTCGCCGCATCCTTTATGGCAGACATTGAGTGCATGTAGTGACAGTATTGCCTATGTCAGCTAGTCATAGGAAAGATAAGACTCTGTTGATATTTAAGATGTGTGTAAAAATTGTTCAATAATGAGAAGGAGAGAAAAATGTCTGAAAGATTCCTGTTCCAACCACCCTCGTCGTCATCACTGTACAAATTAAATGAAAAGTGACACATGCTTCCGATGCCATCAAAAAGGGCATTGGTCTTTGTAGTTGGGCTTTAACCACTTAATTAAAAGTCAAGTCCAGCCAAATAAAGAAAGCTAGGGTTCCCAATTCAAGATGTTTAGCATCCTTTTGAACGTGCATGAATAGCGTTTTGAAGACAAGGGAATATGAAAATCAGTCACTATAAGAGAAAATAAAGAGAGCCATTTCAGAAACTTCACAGAAGAATTGAAGAAGGAGTAATCTTTGATCATTCTACGATATATCTTTCATGTACCGTTCGGTCCAGCTGAGATTCTGTTAGTAGCATCACCAGAAATTCGAAACCAACACTACTATGTGTGTACGATTCTACTGCAGGCAACAATCTTGAGAGAATGTTTTTTTTTTCTTAAGTTCACTGTTGGATCGTGCTGAAATACTTTAAGCAAGAGTTACACTCATTATACTTCATATCTAACTGTCAGTTTGTCGATTGGAGCTCACACACACACACACACACACATATAACTTTGAATGTGTGTGAGTAGCATTTTACTGACAATAATACAGGCGAAATCAATCACAATAAGAGAAAAGTGAGAAGAAACCTTCAAAAAATAAGCTAATTCAAGAACAAGAATGAACAGTCCTTGATCATTTTTCGATATGTCCTCATCTACCGTCCGATCGAGCTGAGATTTTGTTGGCATATTCCTGACTAATCATTATTCATATCCAACGGTGGCATTTCTGGTTGGAGGCCTGTAGCATCACGAGAAATTCCAAACCGCAGTGGTTTGTGTGTAGGATTCTGTTTTAGGCAGCGATCTTGAGAGGGAGTTTTTTTTTCTTAAGTCCATTGTTGGATCGTGCTAAAATACTTTAAGTAAGGGTTGCGCTTATTATACTTTATATCTAACGGTCATTTTTTCGATTGGAGCTCTCAAGAGGAATTTCTGCAACTACTTTATACGGTGAGGACTAAGGAGGATACAGAAACAGAAAACACATGTATATATTCTTAATTTTTATTTTCTCTTTATATGGCCCCACATGGGACTCACATATTTTTATAGCAGCATAGGTGATCAAATTATCTTGTACAATATGAAAAATATTAACCTCACACACATATATATTTTCTTTGATTTATGCTACAAAATATTATCATTGTCCATTTTTACTTAATTATATTAATATTTTTCTATTTCACTATAATTGTGAATTTTATTAATAGAATAATTTTTATTGTTTAATTTTCTATTTTTGATATTTATATTCTATTGAATATATATTATTTTTTTAAAGTCTTTATTCGTATTATTTTTTATTATTATTAATATTATACCCTATCTATTATATTTTTTAATTTAATATTTTTTTTTTGTTTTCGTATTCTGTACAAATTTTTTCTTTTTTATATTTTATTCTATGTTTTAGGATATTGTGTGGTAAGTTAGGTTAAAAAATCACTCTATTTTGCTTTCGCTCTCATTTTTATTGCGTCCCTCCAATTTTTCCTCCCACTCACATTTCCCTCCTTTCACTCTCCAGTGGTTTGGCTCCGTCTGGTTCCTTAGGGTCACGACAAATTTTTGCGACCCATTTTCATTTCCTCTCTGCAAAAATTGTGAGAAAGACGACGCCTTTCATTTGTATGGGTCTCTGTATGTACTCAAAGAAAGTGATTAAGCCCTTTTGCGTTTAAACACCTTTGTATGTACTCAAAGACTGAGTTCGAAGCGACTGAGCAGAAGGTTTTAGTGAGAAAGAGAGTGAGCTTTTCAACACAGAGAGTGGGGAAGATTCAGAGATTTGGAAGGCGAGGTTGGTTTTTGCAACTAAGGGAGCTTTTTCATTTAAGGTGCATATTTTTTTCTGATATATACTTGTACTCATTTAAGGGTTTGACGCCATCGCAGATTGGTGTCATTCTTTGAGACTCTCACGGTATTGCTCAGGCGAAGAGTGTCACCGGCAGCAAAATCCTGCGGATCCTCAAACCTCACAGTATGTTCTTTCTGTTTTTGCATTTGCGTTTACAATTTGTGTTGTTTTAGGTTAATATAAGAATGTTTTGGGGGTGTTGATTTAAGGGCCGGCGCTTGAAATTATGGTGTATCTTATGAATTGGCTTGAATTTTTTTTAATTTGTATTATATCTAGGAATTTTACTTCTCAAGAGTGGATTCTGCACTTTTAAGAAGTGGTTTTGATAACAATGAAGCAACCCGAATTCTTTTTGACAAGCAAAACTAGTCATTTTTTTCCTCACTGGTTCAACACAATTTTTTCAAGGTTTGTAATTTCTTTCCCTAAAAATTCCAGCAACCAAAATCGTAATATCCTGGGATACCCTTCGAGCATACTTTTGACTTTCTCTAAGCTCAATCCAAATTGTGCTTCCTTTTTCAACAGATTTACAGAGTAGGAAACAACACACCCTTTGCATTTAAGCCAATTAAAAGTGGTAGCTTACTAGCAATTACACATAAAAAGGAAACCACCCAAAAAATAAGAACCCTTTGATTAATGAAATTGGAAAATTTTATCAACCACATACTCCTAGATAAGCCAAAGTAGATGAGAGAAAGAAATGGCTTTCTTTCTTATAGTC
>NW_026899978.1:0-127692 GCF_033153095.1 Gastrolobium bilobum | reverse complement strand
TATTTATGTTGTATTGCTGCCATGACTGTATTTGGATGTTGTTTATGTTTTTCGCTTTTTATGATTATGTTGTTGTTAAGACTGATGTTGGGCTTGTTGTCTTATTTGAGTGAGCATGGGGATTGTCCATGACACTTTATGTTAGTATTTTTAGATTGGAGTTGTATGACCTGCTAGTTGGTCCGGCCTACTTGTGGTAGTCCCGTGATTTCTAGAGACACACTTATATTATCTATGTTACGAGGTATTTCAGTTAGCTGTTTTATTGCAATTACATACAAGCGATATTTTATTAATTGAGTAATAAGCAAGTTGGTAATGATAATGACATCATAATTGAAAAGAAAAAGATATTCCGTATTTTTAATTAAGCGCTGCTTAATACGATAGTATGATAACATTACCGGATATATACGGGGTGTTACATTTATGGTATCAGAGCAATGGTTCGAGGGAAAAGCCTGTATGTATTGCAATAGCTAGGATGTTTGGTTGTGTCTGTCTTGTGTGTTTACTCCGTCGAATTTTATTATGATAATGCATATGTAATCACATTGCGTGGGCCTGATCAACTCATAAATTGTGTAACTTGTGCAGAGTCATGGTAAGATGCGGGAGAACACGAGAGACTTCTGAGGATCAACCCGATCCTATCCTGACTGTATTGGCTGAGATGTAGGCGGCTAGGTTAGCCGATCAGGAGGCCACTAGATTCGCCAACGCGGCAATGATGGATGTTGTTCGCGAGGCGAACCGGATAGCCGCAGAAGAGGTTCGTGAAGCGAACCGGAGGACCACTGAGGATGTCCTCGAGGCGAACAGGATGGTGAACATGACGATGATGAGAGTCATGTTGGAGGAGATGAGGGCTGGTCCTGCTGCAGGCCAGTTACCACCGCCGCCGCCTCCACCTAGTGCTCAGGATGAGAGCTTGAGTCACATTGGCAGTGCTGCTCATGTCGCTGAGACGAGGGAGACTCTTGTAGAGCCTGCTGAGGATCGTGATGTGATAGATCGCCGGCTGAATGCTTTCTGGAAGCATAAGCCACCTGTGTTTGAAGGGTCTTTGGATCCTATTGCTGCTGCGAGATGGCTGGAGTCGCTGGACAAGATATTTCGGGTCATGCAGTGTACAGACCCACATAAGCTGATGTTCTCGACCTACATGCTGGAGGGCGATGCCCATGAGTCGTGGACGAACACCTCTCGTGCTTATGAGATACAGGGTCATGTTTTGACATGGCCATTCTTCGAGGAGTGTTTCTTGGGCAGATACTTTCCCTATGATGTGCAGGAGAGGAAGCAGGGGGAGTTTGATAGATTGGTTCAGGGCTCGATGACTGTTGACGAGTACCTGGCCAAGTTCAATGAGCTGGTGAAGTTTGCGCACTTCTGGATGGTTCCTCGTACTCCGATGTTTCTGGCTGCTAAGTTCCGCAGAGGACTTAGTGAGGTGATTGCTGAGCATATTGCTGGAGCTGCTTCGAGGGACTTTGGTACACTGGTTCAGCAGTGTAAGGACATTGAGGATGTCTGCATAGCGAGTAAGGCCAAGAGGGCCAAGGTCGATGAGACCAAGGGGACTGTTGATTCCACTCCTTTTTCTACTTCTTGGAAGGACCGGAAGTTTGCTGGGAAGGGCAAAGGTAAACAGTTGGCGACTAGGCAGGCGCCTGGTCAGTTCAAGAGGACTGCTTCACAGCAGAGGAGTTTTGCTAGGCCTCCTTCCACTCTGAGATGTGCGGGGTGCGGAAAGGAGCATGCTGGTCGTTGTGCTACAGGTCAGCTGATCTGCTTCCAGTGTGGCAAGGAGGGCCACTTCTCTAGAGACTGTCCGTTGTCGACGGCGAGAGCTGTAGCTGTTCAGGCAGTTCCTTTGCAGATGGCTCCGATGGCTTCTACTTCGGCACCTGCAATGCCACCTTCTGTTGGGCGTGTTTACACCTTGGATAGACAGCAGTCGGACCGTGCTCCGAACCTTGTTAGAGGTACTGTGACTATTGGTGGTATTACTGTTGATGCATTGTTTGACTCCGGGGCTACGCATTCGTTTGTTGCTATCCCGATTGCTTTGGGGCTTAAGTTGCCCATGTTTGTGCTTTCTACACCGTTGCGGGTGACTACCGCCACCGGAGAAATTTGTGATTCTACCACTGTACATCGCGATGTAGCGTTTCAGTGGGATGGCCGTGAGTTCTCGGTGGATCTGATAGGATTATCGATGGCCAACTTGGAGATTATTCTGGGCATGGATTGGTTGTCTAGAAACTGTGCACTGATTGATTGTTGTGCAAAGCGCGTGGCGATGTCTCCGTGTGATTCCACAGCTAGTTCCTCGCCATATATTTCATTGCTGCAGGCTAGCAAGGCCTTGAGAGCAGGGGCATTGGGTTATGTCATGTTGGGAGGTTTGGTGAGTGGGACACTGGAGGATATCACTGGCATTCCTGTTGTGAGGGAGTTCCTCGAGGTGTTTCCTGAGGAGATTCCTGAGTTTCCGCCACAGCGGGAGATAGAGTTCTCCATTGATTTGTTGCCTGGTGTGGGGCCGATTTCATTAGCTCCATATCGGATGTCGCCACCAGAGTTGGCTGAGCAGAAGAAGCATATTGAGGATCTTTCAGCGAGAGATTTCATCCGGCCGAGTGTGTCTCCTTGGGAGCACTGGTCATCTTTGTGAAGAAGAAGGACGAGACAATGCGATTGTGCACCGACTACCGGCAGTTGAACAAGGTGACGATCAAGAACAAGTATCCCCTTCCTCGGATTGATGATCTGTTGGATCAGCTCAGGGGCGCTTGTGTGTATTCCAAGATTGATCTCCGGTCTGGATACCATCAGATTCGGGTGAAGCCGGAGGATGTCCCTAAGACCGCGTTTCGTTCGAGAAACGGTCACTTTGAGTATTTGGTGATCCCGTTCGGACTCACCAATGCGCCGGCAGTGTTCATGGATTACATGAACAGGATTTTCCAGCCGTATCTGGGTCAGTTTGTGATCGTCTTCATGGATGACATTCTGATTTACTCCAAGACTGAGGAGAAGCATGCGAAGCATCTGAGGATTGTTCTGCAAGTGCTGAAGGAGAAAAAGCTTTATTCTAAGCCTTCTAAGTGTGAGTTTTGGCTCAAATTAGTCAAGTTTCTGGGGCATGTGATTTCAGCTGATGGAGTTGCAGTGGATCCCAACAAGATTGAGGCCGTGCTGGATTGGGAGAGGCCCAAGACAGTTACGGAGGTGAGGAGCTTCTTAGGTTTGGCTGGATACTATCGGAGGTTCATCAAGGGTTTCTCCATGATGGTTCTCCCTTTGACTCGTCTTACCCGAAAGGAGACTCCATTTGTGTGGACTCACGAGTGTGAGGTGTGCTTTCAGGAGTTGAAGGAGAGATTGACTTCTTCACCTGTGTTGATCCTTCCTGATCCTGAGCAGCAGTTTGACCTTTATTGTGATGCTTCTGGAAAGGGGCTGGGCTATGTGTTGATGCAGTCTGGTAGGGCTGTTGCTTTTGCTTCGAGGCAGTTGAAGCCTCATGAGGAGAATTACCCGACTCATGATTTGGAGTTGGCTACGATTGTGTTTGCTTTCAAGATTTGGAGGCATTACCTGTTTGGCATGCAGTTTGCGGTGTTCAGTGATCACAAGAGCTTGAAGTATCTGTTTGATTAGAAAGAGCTGAACATGAGGCAGAGGAGATGGATGGAGTTTCTGAAGGACTACGACTTTGAGTTGAAGTACCATCCTGGCAAGGCCAATGTGGTAGCTGATGCTTTGAGTCGGAAATCTGTGAGTCTATCCAGTTTGACGATGGGTGACTTCGACCTCATAGAGAAGTTTCGAGATCTGAAGGTGACAACCTTGTTTGGGGGTGCACTTCTCGAGATGGAGACTGTGAGAGTCAGGAATGAGCTTATGGAGAAGATCCACGAGGCGCAAGTGCAGAGAGAGTGTCTCAACTACGTGAAGAACCAAGACGGTGTGTCTTGGAATGAGGATGGACTTTTGTTGTTTCAGAAGCGTGTTGTGATTCCTCGAGGTCCTTTGACCGAAGAGATTATGGAGGAGGCTCATAAGGGACAGTTTACTGTTCATCCTGGTGCTACAAAGATGTACCAAGACCTAACGAGAAATTTCTGGTGGCCAGGAATGAAGAAGGATATAGCTGTGTATGTGTCCAAGTGTTTGATCTGCCAGAAGGTGAAGATTGAACACCAGAAGTCGTCTGGTAAGCTTCAACCTCTTAAGATTCAAGAGTGGAAATGGGAGAGCATTTCCATGGACTTCGTTGTGGGTTTCCCGAAGACTCAGGTTGGCTGTGACTCGATATGGGTCATTGTGGACAGACTGACGAAGTCTGCCCATTTTCTGCCAGTGAAGGTGAGCTTCACTACAGAGCAGTTGGCCAAACTGTACGTTCGCGAGATCGTGAGGCTTCACGGGGTGCCCGAGAGTATCATTAGTGATAGGGACCCGAAGTTCACATCTCGGTTCTGGGAGGCGCTGCAGGGAGCTTTTGGTACGCAGTTGAGACTGAGTACAACCTATCACCCTCAGACTGATGGACAGACTGAGCGGACTATCCAGACCTTGGAGGACATGTTACGGGCTTGCACGTTGGAGCAGGGCCCGACATGGGATAGGTACCTTCAATTGGTGGAGTTTTCGTATAACAACATTTTCCATGCTAGCCTGGGCATAACACCCTACGAGGCGCTCTACGGTAGGAGATGTCGTACACCTACCTGCTGGTCTGAGGTTGGGGATCGTGAGTTGTTTGGCTTGGACTTTGTCCAAGATACCACCCTACAGATCCAGATGATCAGGGAAAAGCTGAAGCAGGCGCAGAATCGCCAGAAGAGTTACTACGATGTCAAGCATCGTCCACTGGAGTTCAGTGAGGGTGAGCACGTGTTTTTGAGACTTTCATCTGTCTCCGGTGTTGGACGGGCACTCGGAGTGAGGAAGCTGAGCCCGCGGTTTATTGGGCCATACCAGATTCTTGGTAGAGTAGGACTTATTGCCTACCGGCTTGCCTTGCCTCCGAACCTGGCTAACATCCACGACGTGTTTCACGTGTCTCAGCTTCGGAAGTACATAGCAGATCCTTCACACATGGTGCAACCTGATGATGTGGAGGTTCGGGAGAACCTAAAGACTCCCGTCGGACCACTTATGATTCTCGATCGTGGCGAGAAGCAGCTGAGGAGCAAGATCATTCCGACGGTCAAAGTGCAATGGTCAGGAAGAACTCCTGAGGAGTGTACTTGGGAGCATGAGGACGAGCTTCTCCTGCAGTACCCCGAGTTTCGACCAGGTATGTTTATGATTTTGAGGTCAAAATCCTAAAAAGGAGGGGTGAATGTAAGAACCCGCACCATTAATTAAGGAATTTTAATTAATAAATTATGAGCAAATAGGAAATGATTCCAAAATTGACCCTAATAATTATTATGAGGCTCTAATAATTATAATAAGTGAGCAAGAATGCTGAAAAGCGCTTTTCGGAAGAAAAGTGCAGATACCGGTTCTGCTAGTCGGTATAAATACGTACCGAAAAAGTATCCCGAAAAATTAAAGTAAGTGCATGATAATTACTAGAATGATTTATAGGACTTGTAAAACGAGTTTCAAGTTCAAATAATGAGAACTGGTGCTAGAATCTGATACTGGCTATGAAAAGCGCGTACCGAAAAGGTGCTCAGAAAATTATAAGAAAAATATGATAATTCTTGTAAAATTGAGTAGGTTAAGAATCCAAAGTTTGAGATTAAAATGCTAAGCGTAGCAATTAAAGTTAATACTGTGTGTTTAAATGTTAAATCACTATAAATAGGCACACTTGGGCACAAAACCCTAAATAACTACTGCATGTATGTGGCTTGGGAGAGGGTGGCTGACCAGAATAGTGTCCAAAGGCCTTCTTCTCCATTTCTTGGCCAAATAATCACCTTTTGCTTGGTTTCTTCACCTCCAAACACTTGAGCCTTGTGTGAGTGGCCTTGTGAGTGTGTATAGAGCTTTTGTTCTGAGTTGGAGAGTTGAGTTGTGGGAACCTTGGAGTTGGCTTGTTAAGCTTCAAGGTGTGTTCTTTGTGGAGAAAGGACCAACCTTCAACTTACATTTTCGTTCTTGAAGGAGTCAGAACCTTGGAGTTGCCTTGTGAGCTCCAAGAGCACCTTTTGTTTGCTGGTTGAGCTTTAGGGTGAGTTACCTTACCTTGATCTTGAGTTTTGATGAGTAAAAGAGGTGTCTTTGCATGTTTAATGAGTTAAACAAGTAACCAACTGCCATATGAACCTAAGTGGACCTAAAGGTGCATGTTTAAGCTTATGGAAATGTTAAAAATGGAACCTTGGAAGGATATCTTCACGAAATGCAGTTTCTGCATTCTGTCGTGAAATATCCGGATATCTGCCCGTGGAATATCCGGATATTGGATATCCGGATATGATATCCGGATATGGGATATCCGGATATGAGGATCTGGATATCCGGATATTGATATCCGGATATGGCCAGTGTGATATCCGGATATGCCCCGTGGAATATCCGGATATTCTGGGATTTCGTAGAACAGTAGCTGTGCTGTGTGTACAGTAGGCTATTGGGGGTTTGTGGACCCTAGATTGATGAAGTTGAACTTCTGTAATTAATGAACTAAGTCAAAATCAAGTGATTAAGGGCTTATGGCTTGGTATGGAGCCTTAAGACGTAAAACGTAAAGGAAAGGCGTGGTCTTTAAGTTATATGCTTGTGGTGCATTATTATTGATATATTGTTGGTCCATAACAGATTGTGAATCTGCTGTGTTTGGACTTTGAGCTGTGGACTCTTGGCTTTGGGTGTTAGCTTGCAAGGTAAGCTTTCGTGTCCTCGGTTTAGCCATGTTGTGGTTCCACCATGTCCCATGGGGGTGTGGTTGTATGCATGCTGTGTTACATGCTTTTGAATATTTGAGATGCTGTTGAGCTTTATGTGTAATGGCTTTTAATATGCATGTGTTAATTCATCTTGACGGTAAGCCTGAGTATGTGGCGTCATACGATATGGTGATCCGGGGTGAATGCAAGTGGCGTCTTGCACTAATTGTGGGTAATAGACGTATACTTATTCCTGCATTTCTCTTGCCAGTAGAATAGAATTGACACACATGACATGATTATCCGCTGCATTGCACTGTTTTAGAAATGATATTGATGAACTGCTTTTAAACTTATATTGCACATGTAAGTGAGCTTGGGATGGAAGATCCTTGAGGACCCCTTGTCTTACTGAGATTTCTTGTTTAGAGATCTCACCCCACGTTTGGGGAATGCTTATTTCAGGTTCAGGTAGTTTGGTGACTGATGCCTCTGACGGCAGGAGGCCAGAGCTTAGCTGATTATGATATTTATGTTGTATTGCTGCCATGACTGGATTTAGATGTTGTTTATGTTTTCCGCTCTTTATGATTATGTTGTTGTTGAGACTGATGTTGGGCTTGTTGCCTTATTTGAGTGAGCATGAGGATTGTGCATGACACTTTATGTTAGTATTTTTAGATTGGAGTTGTATGACCTGCTAGTTGGTCCGGCCTACTTGTGATAGTCCCGTGATTTCTAGAGACACACTTATATTATATATGTTATGAGGTATTTCAGTTAGCTGTTTTATTGCAATTACATACAGACGATGTTTTATTAATTGAGTAATAAGCAAGTTGGTAATGATAATGATATCATAATTGAAAAGAAAAAGATATTCCGCATTTTTAATTAAGTGCTGCTTAATACGATAGTATGATAATATTACCGGATATATACGGGGTGTTACTTCAACCTCATCAAATCCCTAATTTTCGCCACCTTCAACAAGGAAAATCTCCCTCCACAATGATTCCCACTCAAAACTAAGTTATGGTTATGAAAGAGGGGAAGATTTGGAGTAGTTTAGGCTTTGGAATCATCCAATTTGGTTGAGGAACGGTGGGTCTTTGGATTTCCTTCTCCCTTCCTTTCTCTCTTCTTTCTCTCTTCTTTTTTCTCTCTTGAGCACGACGGACAAAGAGGGAAAATGGGATCTTTTGGGTTGCTTTAGTCACTTAACATAAGTTAAATGACTTTAAGTGGGTATCAGCTCATCTATCTATTCAACTCCATAAACACCAATCTTTACCCAAAATTCTGGAATATTTTTCTAGGAATATTTTCACTTTTATTTTTATATTTTGGGTACTTTTGCCTACACCCATTTATACCCCTTAATTTTCACTGAGTACACTTTTTATCTCAAAAGTGACCCCAGTTCACTTAATTAGGTCCTATACTTAATTTTACTCACTATTACATGCTTAATTATTTAATCACATGTAATTTATTAATTAATTAGGCTAGAGCTATTATAGTCACCCCACCTTTTAGCGATTTTGTCCGCAAAATCATGAACATACCTGTCCTTAAACTCAGGATATTGCCGGAGAAGCTTGTCTTCCCGCTCCCAAGTGGACTCTTCAGGCGTCCTTCCTTCCCATTGAACCTTCACCATAGTAATCGATTTATTCCTCAGCCTCTTTTCATCTCTTTCGAGTATTTTCAGTGGCCCAATTGGAGTTTTCAAATTCTCCCGGATCTCAACATCATTAGGTTGAACCACATGAGAAGGATCAGTTACATATCTCCTCAGCTGAGAAACATGGAATACATCGTGCAAATTTCATAATTGAGGAGTAAGGCAAGATGGTAGGCAACCGGGCCTACCCTACGAAGAATCTGGTAGGGTCCAATAAATCTCGGACTCAGCTTCCTCACTCCAAAGGCTCAACACCCGTAACCGGTGACAGCTTTAAAAATACATGATCTCCCTCTTCAAACTCTAGAGGCCGATGCTTGAGATCATAATAACTTTTCTGACGATCCTGAGCCTTTTTCAGACAATCCCTAATCATTTTGATCTGCTCAGTAGTCTCCTGAACAAAATCCAATCCAAATCACTCTGGGTCCCCAACCTCTGACCAACAAGTAGGTGTCCTACACCTACGACCATACAAGGCCTCGTAGGGAGCCATACCCAGACTAGCATGAAAACTATTGTTATAAGAAAACTCAACCAGCGGGAGGTATCGATCCCATGCAGTACCCTGCTCCAGGGTGCAAGCTCTCAACATATCCTCCAACGTCTGAATGGTTCTCTCAATCTGACCATCCGTCTGTGGATGATAAACAGTGCTCAGTCTCAACTGAGTGCCAAGAGCCTCCTGCAACGCTCCCCAGAAGTGAGAAGTGAACTTTGGGTCCCGATCACTAACAATGCTCTAAGGCACCCCATGAAGCCTCACAATCTCCTTCACATAGAGCCTAGGTAATCTCTCAGCAGAGAAGTCTACCCGTACTGGCAAAAAGTGTGCGAATTTTGTCAATCTATCCACAATCACCTATATAGAATCACAACTAGCCTGTGTTCGCGGCAAACCCACTACGAAATCCATGGAGATACTCTCCCACTTCCATTCAGGAACATCCAGAGGTTGCAACATACCAGAAGGCTTTTGATGTTCAATCTTGACCTTCTGACAAATGAGACACTTAGAGACAAATTCGGCAATGTCTTTCTTCATACCAGGCCACCAGAAATTAATCTTTATATCCTGATACATCTTTGTAGCTCCCGGATGGACGGTAAATTGACCCTTATGGGCCTCCGTCATTACTTCCTCCGTCAACTGCCTAGGTACGACAATACGACCCTGATATAATAGTATACCTTCATCATTGCAGGATACACCACTCTGGCCAATCAGTCGTTTTGCACTCTCATTTTGCAGTTGAGCTTCTTTAATTTTGGTCATCATTTCATTTTCGATGCTTGTAATTTCGATGCCACATATTCTACATGGAAAGATTTTAGATAATTTCATATCTCTAAACCTCTCAATCACATCATAGTCTCTAATCATCATGCTTGCTAAGCTCACAGATTTACGGCTCAGTGCATCAGCTACAACATTAGCCTTGCCAGGATGATATTTCAATTCAAAGTCGTAGTCCTTTAGGAACTCAGTCCACCATCGTTGTCTCATATTTAACTCTTTTTGATCAAACAAGTATTTCAAACTCTTGTGGTCACTAAATACTGCAAATTTCATTCCATACAAGAAATGTCTCCATTGTTTCAGCCCAAAAACAATTGCAGCAAGTTCCAAGTCGTGGGTCGGATAGTTCTCTTCATGCGGTTTCAATTGCCTCGATGCATAAGCTACCACCTGCCTATCTTGCATCAGCACACATCTCAATCCCTTTTTGGAAGCATAGCTGTATAACTCAAATTCACCTTCCGGATCAGGAAGTACTAACACCGGAGCTGTTGTCAATTTTTCCTTAAGATTCTGGAAACATTCTTCGCATTCCTGCGTCCAAATAAATGGAGTATCCTTCTGGGTCAAACGGGTTAATGGAAAAACCATTGCCGAGAATCCATTTATAAATCTCCGGTGTAACCGGCCAAACCCAGAAAACTCCTTACTTCCGTTACAGTCTTGGGTCTCTCCCAATCAATAACTGCCTCTATCTTACTCGGATCAATTGCCACTCCATTAGCAGAAATGACGTGACCCAGGAATTGCACTTGAGAAAGCCAAAATTCACATTTAGAAGGCTTTGCATACAATTGTTTCTCTCTAAGAATTTGCAACACCGTTCTCAAGTGATCCGCATGCTCTTCCTTACTCTTAGAATATATCAGGATATCATCAATAAACACAATCACGAATTGATTCAGAAACGGCTTAAAAATGCGATTAATATAATCCATAAACACCGCTGGAGCATTAGTGAAAGAATTGAACGAGGAGCCGTATGAGATGAAAATCTCCAAATGGAATTACCTGGTACTCATAATGTCCATATCTAGATCGAAAAGCAGTCTTCGGAATATCTTCCTGCCTAATTCAGATCTGATGATAACCCGACCTCAAATCAATTTTTAAAAAGACACAAGTACCCCTCAACTGATCAAGCAAATCATCTATGCGAGGGAGATGATACCTGTTCTTGATGGTAACCTTATTCAACTGACGGTAATCAGTGCATAATCTCATGCTACCGTTCTTCTTCTTAACAAATATAACTGGTGCTCCCCACGGGGACACACTTGGCCTGATAAACTACTTAGCCGAAAGCTCCTCAATATGCTTCTTTAACTCGGCTAATTCCGGTGGTGACATCCGATACGGAGCCAGAGAGATAGGCCCCATGCCAGGCAATAGATCAATCATCAACTCAATCTCTCTATGAGGCGGAAGTTGCGGAATTTCATCTGGAAACACATCCACAAACTCCTTCACCACGGAAATATTGTCGATCTCCTCATGACTTCCACCCACTAAACCCCCCACAAAGACATATCCCAATGCCCCGGCCCTCAAAGCCTTTCTAACCTGCAACACAGATAGATATGGGGAAGAACTAGTAGCAGAATCATCAGCAGAAAACACAATCCTTTTTCCACAACAGTCTATCATAGCACAGTTCTTCGACAACCAGTCCATTCCCAAGATAACTTGAAGACTGATCATAGGCAAACAGATAAAATCCAGCACATAATCTCGGCTAGGGTTGGCAAAACGGGCCAACCCGGCTCGACCCGGCCCAACCCGCATTCAGCCCAAAAAAATGAGTCGGGTCGGGTTGGCTCGAAAAAAAAAATGAGCCAGAAAATCCAACCCGGCTCGACCCGAGCCGGGTTAGGGTTGGCTCGCGGGTTGGCTCGATAATCAGCTCGAGGGTTGGCTCGTAAAAAAAGCTCACGGGTTGGCTCAAAAAAAGCTCGCGAGTTAGCTCGAAATGATGCTAGTGGGTTGGCTCGCGGGTTGGTTAGCTCAAAATATTGGCTCGCTGGTTGTCTCGCGGGTTTGCTCAAAAACTTTAATTTTTGTGGTTTGTTCTCCTGTATAAAATTATTGTATTTTGCAGTCCAACTACAAGTAGAGTAGTTTACAAAATCCAAAAACATTAAATGAAACACAAACCACTCCACGAATCACAGGAGTCATTTATCATGATTTTCTGAATTACTCTAACTCACGATAACCATAAAACGTATATAAAGCCAAAAAATAAAAAATAAAAGAAATCCATTATATATTTCAACGATAAGCATCTAGAATCAAAAGCCAATCATGAAAAAAATGGACCTGCAAAAGCGACCAATATAGTAAAGTCCATCAGTGGAGAATCCATCAGTAAAGTCCATTGTATTTTATTAAAAAAAAAAAAAAGAGTAACCCGCGAGCTGGCTCGTTCAACCCGCGAGCTGGCTCGTTTGAGCTCGGGTTGGCTCGGGTCGGGCTAAATCGAGCTGGCAGCTCATTTTTGCCAACCCAACCCGGCTCGTTTTGTGCGGGTTACGAGCCAACCCGACGGGTTGGCTCATTTTTGCCATCCCTAATCTCGGCCTTCATATTTAAATTCAACATCCTTACATAAAACTGATGTATAACACTCTTCTCCAGTAGCCGTCACCATTTTCATTGGAGGAGAAATGTCGTACATTTGTAAATTTAGCCCAACGACCATAAAATCAGACATATATGAGTGTGTAGCTCCTGAGTCAAACAAGACTTCAATATCCATATTATCAATATAAATTATACCTTTCACAAGGTTTGGAGACTTTTCGGATTGTTGACGGTCCATGGTGTATACCCTACCAACCGTCTGGGACTCCTTCATAGGTGGAACAACTGAGACAGGAATAATAGTAGCTTGAACTGCCATAGTCCTCACTTCATGCTGAGGACACTGCCTAGAGTAGTGGCCGGCTCTTCCACACTTATAGCAAATAACTTCACCCGTAGCACAAGGACCTCTATGTTCTTTTCCACACCCTTTACACTTGGGAGGAGGGCCTCTATCAACAAAATTCTTTTGAGTTTCAGGCTTTTTGAACAAGTCAAACGGATTGTTCACATTCAGCTTTTTACCCTTCATTTTATTGTCCTTCCAATAATTTGAGCCTGTTGCTTTATTGGCATTCGGTGCCTGGGTCTCAGAAGGCTTCTTGGTCTTGGACACATTGTATACTTCTTCTACCTTTCGGCACTGATTCACAAATCTGCTAAACTGTCAGATGTCACAGTTTGACATCTTCCGAGACATCTTCTCATTAAGACCCCATTGGAACTTGGAGGTCATCTCAGCTGGAGTGGGTAAGGCTCTCCCATAGTTAGCGTACTTCACCAACTCGTTGAATTTAGAAAAGTATTGATCAATCGACATCGACCCTTGTTTCAGATCATTGTATTCATTCTGCTTCTGTTCCCTAGCCTCCCTAGGGAAGTAATTATCCAAGAACAACGTCTCGAACAGCCGCCAGGCGATTTCCCGGCCTTCAGCTTCTAAGGGCTGCACTGTATTGCTTCACCAATCTTCAGCTTCCTCTTCCAGCATATACATTGAGTAGACCAACTTCATTGCATCAGGGCATCTCATCACCCTGAAGATCTTCTCCATAGCTTGGAGCCATTTTGCTGCCGCCATTGGATCATAGCCTCCCTTAAAAGTAGGAGGTTTGTGTTTTCGGAAAGCCGTCAATCTCCTTTCTTCAGCTTCGTGTTCAGCAACATGCTCAACACGTGGTTGACGAACCTCGGTGTGATGACTATGACTTCCAGAATAGTGGCTAGCCTCACCCTCATTGTTACCCACTACACCCTTTTCATGTAAAAGAGGTGGAGAAGGCGTGGCAGTGTGAGGAGGAGGAGTGGGTTGCCGGTTCACATGTCTAGCACCCCTCAGGGTCCTCAACTCATTCATCATCACGACCATGGCATTCCGCGAATATTCATTCGTCTTTAACAAATTTTCATTGGCTTGCCGGCTAGCAGCTGACTGCCTTTGAACGGCTGCAAGAGTTTCAGCCACGGGATCAGTCTGCCCGCCCGTTGCCCCACAACCACTTCTGGGCCTCACTAAAGCAGCCAAACAGGTTCTGGCTGAGCATTGATATTTGATGGTTCAGGGTTATTTCGGTTCCTCGTCATGTCACTACACATGTTACACAAAGAAATGAGTTGATCAGGCTCACACTCAGTGATCACAAATGCAATAATCATAAAGAGTACCTAAGCAACTATAAAGCATTAAACACCAAGCATATATAACAATAATCCACAAGTTTAGCTACAAAACTGCTCTGATACCATAAAATGTAACACCCCGTTCTAGAACCAGTTTGTTAACATTGTTTTATGATATTAAGCGCAGTTACAATCACATTGGTTCAATTAAAAACCCGGATAAATTTTTTCGTTTTCCTTTTTATAACTTACTTGTTTTTCCTTTTTAACAACGCCGAGTTTGAAATAACCAATTGCGTGACCATAACGTTATTACTTTGCGGAATAATCAAAACTAAACTTAACATCATATCATTAGTTTGTTCGAGTTCAATACTAAACTCTCTTCACATATTATTAAATTGGAATTTCTATACTTACTTTATAGTTCTCATCTCATACTATGTTATAGATCTCATAGATAGCTTTGCATGGGTTTAAACCGCGCTCAAATCAGAGATCTGAAGCTCAAGTTATGACTATTTTAGTAAACTAGGTTGTGCTGTCTCGGGATGCGCGCTCGAGCGCTCAAATGGGCGCTCGAGCGCCCACTGCGAAGAATTTTGGTCACCATCAGGTCATTCAGAGCGCTTGGGTGGGTGTCTGCGCGCTTGAGCGCCCGAAATCAGCGCTTGAGCGCCCAAATAAGCGCTTGAGAGCCCAGAGGCAGGGGCTTTCCCTCATTTTTACGTATCTAGCGCGCTTGAGCGCCCAAACCAGCGCTTGAGCGCCCAAATAAGCGCTTGAGAGCCCAGAGGCAGGGGCTTTCCCTCATTTTCACGTATCTAGCGCGCTTGAGCGCCCAAACCAGCACTTGAGCGCCGAGAGGCAGGGGCTTTCCCTCATTTTCACGTATCTAGCGTGCTTGAGCGCCCTCCACCTGGGGCAGACTTGGTCTCCCCTGTTTTTGGGTGAATTACTTGGGGAAACTCCATTCCCCATTCATTCTTCAAGGGTTATTACACCTAATTGACAAGGAGAAACCAACCATGGTCACACACCATGTGGCACCTACATTCTATAACTCTTTACCAATACATGAATTCTAATCTTTCAAGGTACTCATACACTAAGAGAAGCATGCATACCATTTCATCATACATATATCTCCATTAATTACAACATGTATTAATTACAAAATCAGGGGACTTAGCTACCAAAAGAACTATGATCAACCCCTTGGCTCTCAACAACAAAAGAGGCACCAAAGGAGGTGAGCATAGGCTAAGTCCATCCAATAAAGCATGATATACGAATGATAATCGGCTTTCAACTATAAGTCCTATACATGGTATTTCTACATGTCATGTATAATCCCAAAACATGCAACATCTTCATGCATCTACTAATCCAAATATGGCCACTTGCCACTGGAGGCTCCTGCAGCATCTTTACCTGAAAGGGGGTCCCCACAACACGGGGTGAGATATACGAATATATCACAGTAAATCAGGGGTCCTTGGAGCATCTCTCCACCCCATAGTTCAATCACAGTGTAATAGCAGTAACAATAAAAATGCAATAAATACATATCCATGTAGTGTGTAAACAACATCTCCAGGAGAAATCCCTCGAGCTCTCAAGCTGTCCTAAGGATACTCAGAAGCAAATAGTCCTACTGTCCAGCTAAACTACCAAGTATGATTTACGCATCGTCATGCAACATACCAACATAGGGAAACACCATCCTATGCCACACCAAAGCATACACATACGTATAACAAAGCATTAAACTATTTCATTGCATTTATATACATTATCACAACCATTACCCAATCAGGGCTCGGTGGAACAATCAAGGGAATTATACCCAAGGTCCGAAGGCTTACCTCAAGCTTCCAATTCACCCTTTGTTCATCACCAATCTCAACAATACTCTTCTCCAAAACCAACACCTACACATGGTATAATGCAATCAACACATTGCATCCAAGAGTATTTCATAATCATCAATCAACTACTCAATTCATACCACAACACTAGTATGAGCTTACCAATTCCAAGGAGCTAATCGAGCTCCATCACTTGCTCCAATGGTTGGTCACTCAAGGTTGGTCCAAATGCCTCACTCCTAGGCATCATATGGACACAATCAATATCCAACCAAACCAACCATTTATCACAATCGCAAGAAAACCCACAATCAAGTATATAATCCTACAATTTTTCCAAGTATAGTCATATAACTATCTAAGCTCATTTTCATTGATTAAATGTCATTCCTAGCATTTTTTTACTACATACATTAAGCATTAATCCTCCTAGGACATAGCCATTTGACTCACATTATCATTAAAACCCTAAAATTTCCAACTCAACAAAACCATGAAAGAGATGAGGATTTCTTACCTCAATCACCACCACAATGGTCCAATGGAGATGTTCAAAACCACAACAATGGAAGACCTCACCTCAACCTCATCAAATTCCTAATTTTTGCCACCTTCAACAAGGAAAATCTCCCTCCACAATGATTCCCACTCAAAACTAAGTTAGGGTTATGAAAGAGGGGAAAATTTGGAGTAGTTTAGGCTTTGGAATCATCCAATTTGGTTGCGGAACAATGGGTCTTTGGATTTTCTTCTCCCTTCCTTTCTCTCTTCTTTCTCTCTTCTTTTTTCTCTCTGGAGCACGACGAACAAATGGGGAAAATAGGATCTTTTGGGTTGCTTTAGTCACTTAACATAAGTTAAGTGACTTTAAGTGGGTATCAGCTCATCTATCTATTCAACTCCATTAAACACCAAACTTTACCCAAAAGTCTGGAATATTTTTCTAGGAATATTTTCACTTTTATTTTTATATTTTGGGTACTTTTGTCTACACCCATTTATACCCCTTAATTTTCACTGAGTACACTTTTTATCTCAAAAGTGACCCCAGTGCACTTAATTAGGTCCTATACTTAATTTTACTCACTATTATATGCTTAATTATTTAATCACATGTAATTTATTAATTAATTAGGATAGGGCTATTATAACAACAATGTTATAACACAACTCAGCCCATGGAAGCAATTTAGGCCATTGTTTTGGAGACTTAGCCGTCATGCATCTCAAATACTGTTCCAGTACTCTATTAACCACCTCAGATTGGCCATCTGATTGTGGATGATAAGTTGTAGACCTCCTTAGTTTAGTGCCACTTAGCTCCCATAATTGTATCCAAAAATTGCTAAGAAAAATAGGGTCCCTGTCTGAAATAATAGAGCGAGGTACTCCATGTAATATGCATATCAGCTGTATAAAAAGGTTAGCAACCTTATTAGCATTGTATTTGCAAGCCAATAATTCGAAATGTGCCATCTTGGATAGTCTGTCCACTACCACTAGGATTGTTGTATAACCAAAGGAATTTGGAAGACCTACAATAAAATTCAAAGTTCACATCTCGGTTCTGGGAGGCGCTACAGGGAGCTTTTGGTACTCAGTTGAGATTGAGTACATCCTATCACCCTCAGAATGACGGACAGACTGAGAGGATCATCCAGACATTTGAGGACATGTTGAGGGCTTGCACATTGGAGCACGATTCAGCATGGGATATATACCTGCCATTGGTTGAGTTTTCGTACAACAACAGTTTTCATGCTAGCCTGGGTATGACACCCTACGAGGCGTTGTATGGTAAGAGGTGTCGAACTCCTACCTATTGGTCTGAGGTTGGAGATAAGGAGTTGTTTGGCTTGGATTTCGTCCAAGATACCACCCAGCAGATCCAGATGATCAGAGAGAAGCTGAAGCAGGCGCAGAATCTCCAGAAGAGTTATTATGATGTCAAGCATCGACCACTGGAGTTTAGTGAGGGTGAGCACGTGTTTGTGAGACTTTCACTTGTCACTGGTGTTGGCCGGGCACTCGGAGTGAGGAAGCTTAGCCCGAGATTCATAGGGCCATACCAGATTCTTGGTAGGGTAGGGCATGTTACCTACCGGCTTGCCTTGCCTCCGAACTTGGCCAACATGCACGACGTCTTTCACGTGTCTCAACTTCAGAAGTATATTGCGGATCCATCGCACGTGGTGCAACCGATGATGTAGAGGTTCGGGAGAACTTAAAGACCCCCGTCGGACCACTCAAGATTCTCGATCGTGGCGATAAAAAGCTAAGGAGTAAGATCATTCCGATGGTCAAAGTACAGTGGACAAGAAGAACTCCTGAGGAGTGTACTTGGGAGCGAGAGAACGAGCTTCTCCAGCAATACCCCGAGTTTCAAGACATGTATGTTTCTAATTTTGCGGACAAAATTCTTAAAAGGTGGGGTGAATGTAAGAACCCGCACCGTTAATTTAGGAATTTAATTAATTAATTATGAGATAATTCTATAATTGACCCTAATAATTATAAGAAGACTTAAATAATTATAGTAAGTGATTAATAATGTTGAAAGTCGCTTTTCTGACGAAAAGTGCAGATACCGGTTATGCTTCACGGTTTAAGTGCGTACCGATGAAGTATCCCGAAAAATTATGAAAAGTATGTATATATCACTAAAAAAATATATAGGACTGGTATAACAAGTTTGACGTCAAAGTAATGAGAATTGATGTCAGAACTGATACCAGCTACGTAAAAGCGCGTACCGGCAAAGTGCCGCGAAAAATAATATAAAAATGTGATAAATCCTAGAAAAATGGATAGGTTTAGAATTCAAAGTTTGGAATTAAAATGATAAGCGTAGCTATTAGCGCTAATACTGACGGATTAGTTTAATGGACCTATAAATAGCTTATGGGCCCAAAACCCTAGGCCATAATGCATTTGCTACGTGAGGCTCTTTTGGCTGCTGATTGCCTTCAGCCATTTACCTCTCTTCTTAGACTTGAGTTTCATACAACAAATGAACCAATATCCTATCTTTTTCCCATTGATCCTTTCCTTAATCTTGTAAACACTAAGTAATGAGCCTTGTGAGGGTGTGAGGCCACTCATTTCTAAGTTTAGACTTCTGAGTTGAGTGGTTTTTGGGGCTGAGTTGTGGGTTCTTGTTGTGGAAGCCTTGTCCATGTCATTGGAGGCTTCAAGGAGCCACCTTTTGGTATAAAGGACCAAGCTTGGGGTGCATTTTCGTGGTCCCTTAAAGCCAGAACCTTTGAGCATTGTTGGAAGCTCCAATGCAGTGTCTTTTTCTGAATTTGTGAAGCTTGAGGTATACTGTAACACCCCGTGTATACCCGGTTTGTTATCATATCATCGTATTAAGCGCTGCTTAATTAAAATGCGGAATTAACTTTTTCTTTTCAATTATGACGTCATTATTATTTACCAAGTTGATTACTTAATCCTTTTTCAAAACATTGCCTGTATGTAAATTGCAATTAAACAACTAAATGAAATACCTCATATATAAATGTGTTTCTAGTCACATAACTACAACACGTAGACCGAACAATATCCTGATAGATTATACAACTCAAGTCTAACTAAACAAGATATAATTAATGTGTCATGGACAATCCCCATGCTCACCAAATAAGGCAACAAGCCCAACAAAGTCTCAGCTCAATAATCATATAATGACAATATAACATAAAGCGGCATCCAATCATAAAGTGAGTATCTAAGTCACAGATCTACAACTCGTAGTCCAGACAGTATCCTGATACATTAATACAACTCTAAATAAAACAAGACATAATCAAGTCTACGTGGCATGGACAATCCCCATGCTCACCAAATCAATAGCATAAACAACCAAGTCTCAACATAAGAATCCAAACTCATAAATAAGCTAAAAGCATAAAAGCAGCATGCATAACCAGCATCCAACAAGTCAGCATATAATAACAACAATATCTAACTCAGCTCCGGCCTCCTGCCGCCTGAGGTCTCAACCCCAACATTACCTAAACCTGAAATAAGCATTCCCCAAACGTGGGGTGAGATCTCTAAACCAGAAATCTCAGTAAGACAAGGGGTCCTCAAGGATCTTCCACCCCAAGCTCACTTACATGTGCAATATAAGTTCTAAAAGCATTTATATCAATATAAGTTCCAAAACTATACAGTGCAACAGATATTCATGCCATGTGTGTTTAAACTATTCTACTGGCCAGAGAAATGCAGGAATACGTTTATCACCCACATGTAGTACAAGGAACACCGCTTGCACCTCACCCACAGCCTCACCATATTGTATGTACCACATACTCAGGCTTACCGTATAGGTGGAACACCACATGCATATCATAAAGGCACTAGCATATAACAGCTCAATAGCATTTCCAAAACATCAAAAGCATGTAACACAACACGCATATAACCATACCCCCATGGGACATGGTGGAACCACAACATGGCTAAACCAAGGACACGAAAGCTTACCTTGCAAGCTAGCTATCCAAGCCAAGAGTCCACAATCTCAAAGCCCAAACACAGCAGTATCACAATCTGTTATGAACCAATAATACATCATTAATCAAACTCTACAAGCATACACTTAAAGACAACGTCTTTCCTTTACGTTTTACGTCTTAAGGATTCTAATAAAGCCACAAGCCCTTAATCACATGATTCTGACTTAGTTCATTAATTACAGAAGTTCAACTTCATCAATCTAGGGTCCACAAACCCCCAATAGCCTACTGTACACACAACACAGCTACTGTTCTACGAAATCCCAGAATATCCGGATATTCGTCGGGGGCATATCCGGATATCCATCTGACAATATCCGGATATCCAGATTCCCATATCTGGATACACATATCCGTATATCAATATCCGGATATTTCGCGACAGAATGCAGTTTCTGCATTTCGCGAAGATATCCTTCCAAGGTTTCATTTTTAACACTTACACACGTTAAAGCATGCATTTTTAGGCATATTTAGGTTCATACAACTGTTGGTTACTTGTTTAATTCATTAAACATGCCAAGACATCAACTTTAACCCAATAAACTCATGATCAAAGGTGGTAACACTTACCCAAGGTTCAACCAGCCACAAAAGGTGCTCTTGGAGCTCACAATACAACCCCAAGGTTCTGACTTGGTTCCAAAATGAAAAAGGCACACCAAGGTTGGTTCTTTCTCCACAAAGGTCACTCCTTGAACCTCAAAATGCCAAAACAAAGGCTCCCTCAACCCCGACCCAAGAAGACAGAACCTCAAGCTCACTACAACAGCATCACAACTCAGAATGGAGCTCACAACACTCTCACAATGATAGTTCCCACTCACCCAAGGTGTTTAAAAGAAGAAACAACCAAGAAAAATGGTCTCTTGGAGGTCTCAAAGGAGGAAGAAGGAGGTGCAAGGCTGCTGCACACAAGACTCAGCAATTTCTCACGTAGAAATGAAGGGTGGCTGACCTAGGATCATGTGCAAGGGTCCTTAAATAGCTCACTTAAAATTAAAACACACAGTATTAAATTTAATTGCTACGCTTAGCATTTTAATCCCAAACTTTGGATTATTAACCTACTCAATTTTACAAGAATTATCATATTTTTATTATATTTTTCGGAGCACCTTTCCGGTACGCGCTTTTCATAGCCAGTATCAGTTTTTGGCATCAGTTCTCATTATTTTAACTTGAAACTCGTTTTACAAGTCCTATATATTATTCTAGGAATTATCATGCACTTATTATAATTTTTCGGGATACTTTTTCGGTACGCATTTATACCGACTAGCAGAACCGGTATCTGCATTTTTCTTCCGAAAAACGATTTTCAGCATTCTTAATCACTTATCATAATTATTAAAGCCTCTTAATAATTATTAGGGTCAATTATGGAATCATTTCCTAATTTAACATAATTAATTACTTAATTTCCTTAATTAACGGTGCAGGTTCTTACACAAGGGGTCCTCCAGGACTCTTCCGCCCCAAGCTCACTTACAAGTATAATATAAGTTCAAAAACAGTAATTTCAATGCATTTTCATGTTAAGGCATTTAAGTCATGACAATATAATCTATTGCTTGACGAGCGAAATACTACAACTCAGTAATCATGTGATGTATGCAAATACGGTTCGACTGGCCAGGGAACAAGATAGGGATTATGCATGTCTGCGACCTATCTAAACATAAGGGTCGCAGCCTTATGCCTTACACACCAGAGTCGCAATCTGATCGTGTAAGTAAACAACATCACATTCATACATTACATGACATCAACAGTTAGACTAACATATCTCAGGCATATACCAATGCATATTTCATCTTTCATAAAAGCATACATGCATATAACCACCCTCCCATGGAGGTCGGTGGAACAAGCACAATCTGTTTGGACCAGCAATCATATCAATATTCGTATTCTGATAGTTCATGACATAACGACAATGTTTTCCTCATTCGTTTCATGTCTTTAGGCTTCTCACAAAGCCACAAGCCCTTAATCCATTTGATTCTGACTTAGTTAATTATTACAGAGGTTCAACATAACCAATCATGGGTCCACAAACCCAAAAATACCATTTTGTCCGAACAGAACAGTGACTGTCTCGAAATTCCTAGAATATCCGGATATTTGTCGGGGCTATATCCGGATATCCATATCCGAATATCCAAAACCCCATATTCGGATATCAATATCCGGATATCATATCCGGATATCATATCCAGATATTTTCCGACAAAATGCAGTTATGCATTTTTGCGAAGATATCACCCAAAGGTTGTTCTTTTAACCATTCCAGAAGCTTAAACATGCATTTCTAGGTGTGTTTAACCTTACCCACCCTTAAGTTATTAACTTTAGCTTGTTACATGCATCAAGGTCCATTCTTTCCAAAGAAAACTCAAGACAAAGGTGGTGATGCATGCCAATAGTTCAAAACAGAAAAAGGAATGCTCTTGGAGATCTCTATGCAGCTCCTAAGGTTCTGACTTCAAGATGCACGAAAATGGCACACCAAGAATGGTTCTTACTCTTCAAAGATCACTCCTTGAAGCTCACAATACCATGACAATGGCTCCCACAATAAGTTTCAAGAACTCAGCCCAAGACTCTCACAAAACAGTACTCACAACTCAGAAAACAAGAGCCTCTCACCCACTCAAGTCTTCCCCACACCCAATAATGGTGTTTTGATGAAGGTAAAGTGAAGAAAGGTAGTCACTTTGGCTCAAAAGAGGAAGAGGGAAGGGTGGTCAGCTTGAAGAGAAACACAGCAGCCAACTCTCACGTAGGAGGCACCAGAAATGACCTAGGATCATGTGCCAACAAACATTTATAGTGGTTTAAACTTTAATCGCATTGTATTAACACTAATAGCTACGCTTAGCATTTTAATCTCAAACTTAGGATTCTGAACCTAACCATTTTTCTAAGATTTGTCATATTTTTATTTTATTTTTCACAGCACTTTGCTGGTACGTGCTTTTACGTAGCCGGTATCAGTTCTGACACCAATTCTCATTATTTCGACTCCAAACTTGTTATGCTAGTCCTGGATATTATTCTAGTGATATATACATACTTTTCATAATTTTACGGGATACTTCATCGGTACGCCTTTATACCGTGAGGCAGAATCGATATCTGCACTTTTCGTCAAAAAAGTGACTTTCAACATTAATACTCACTTACTATAATTATTTAAGCCTTCTCTCATTAATCTCATAATTAATTAATTAATTTCCTAATTTAACGGTGCGAGTTCTTACATATACCATGATCACCTCCATTCTATATTCATGATTTTAGCTTGATTAATCCATTAAAAAGGGAAATTTTGAACATTTGAGTTAAAGACTGATAATCTATGTCTAAAAAGGGAAATTCCAGTTTATGCATTCTGTCTGATAAGTGTTCGAATACTTTTCGCGTAGTATTCGAATACTCATCAGCAGGTAGTCGAATACTCATTGAAGAAGTATTGAGATACTTTTTTGGGAAGAAAAGTATTCGGAGACCATAGTGTAGTATTCGAATACTGAGTAGTATTCGAATACTGTTGGGAAAGTATTCAGATACCTTGTGGTATTCGAATACTTAAGTGAAAGTATTCAGATACTTTCTGGAGACATGGAGTATTTGAATACTCATCGAGGAGTATTCGAATACCTCCTGCAGAATTAGCCTAAAATCAATTAAAACAAGTTGGAAAGCCTTAAACACTTAGTGAAACCTTGGGCTTTAAATAATAATGATTATTTCTGTTATAAATATATTATGATTGTGCTGTTTGTAGACATTGAGCTAGTAAAGACTTTGGCTTGGACTGATTGCTTTGAGGTAAGCTTTCGTGTCCTTGGATTGATCTGTTCTTGTTCCACCGACCTCCATGGAAGGGTGGTTTATATGCATGTATGCTTTTATGAAAGATGAAATATGCATTAATATATGCTTGAGATGTGTTAATTTAACTGTTGATGTAATGTATGAATGTGATGTTGATTACTTACACGATCAGACAGCGACTCTGGTGTGTAAGGCATAAGGCTACGACCCTTATGTTTAGATAGGTCGCAGACGTGCATAATCCCTATCCTGTTCCCTGGCCAGTCGAACCGCACTTGCATACATCACATGATTAATTGAGTTGTACGGCTCGTTGAGCAAGAAATATATTGTCATGATTTAAATGCCTTAACATGAACATGCATGGTAAATACTGTTTTCGAACTTATATTTATACTTGTAAGTGAGCTTGGGGCGAAAGAGTCCTTGAGGACCGCTTGTCTTACTGAGATTTATTTTTAGAGATCTCACCCCACGTTTGGGGCACATTTTCAGGTTCAGGTACCTCGGGGGTTGAGACCTCGGGCGGCAGGAGGCCGGAGCTTAGTTGATTGTTGCATGCTGATTATACTATGATTGGATGCTGATATGTTTACTGTCTTTATGTTGTTATTGAGATAAGACTTTGTTGGACTTGCTGCCTTATTTGGTGAGCATAGGGGTTGTCCATGCCACATTGATGTTAGTATGCTTGTAGTTTTGAGTTGTATAAACTATCAGGATTTGTCCCGTCTACGTGTTGTAGTTCCGTGACTAGAGACACAGTTATTTATACATGAGGTATTTCAGTTAGTTGTTTATTTGCAATTTACATACAGACAATGTTTTGGAAAAGGATTAATTAATCAACTTGGTTAATAATAATGACGTCATAATTGAAAAGAAAAAGTTAGTTCCGCATTTTAATTAAGCGCTACTTAATACGATGATATGATAACAAACAGAGTATACACGAGGTGTTAGAGTCTCTAAACTCAAATATACGAGCATATGATTGGCCCATGAGCTGGAAGACAGTTATATGTATGCATGCTCTTGTTTGTTGGCTTGGTGCAATGACTGGTTCCGGCTCTACATTCAATTGTTTGAAAAACAGGATTTAGAGAAGGATCAAACAACTAGCAGTTGCAATAGTTTGTTGATTTCTTATTTTTTGAGATGAAGTAATATTGTTTGATGGAGTTAGATGTGGAGCTGAAATTGAATTTCTCTCAATACCTTTGTTAGTGATATGAAAGGAATCCATCTGTGCAAATTGGGAAATATATATATATATATATATATATATATATATCGGCCAGAGCCCAAAAGCTATGTTATAATAGCTGAGAATCCAACAACTACAAGAGTGTTCATTTCCTTCTATGAGTGAAATGGACTTATATAAACCCAAACATGTATTGAAGATAAAAATAAAAAATAAAATAAAAAGAGAGAAAGATGCTTATTTTTGTTCATTTATAAAATTTTACTATTTTATTACCCAATTTTTTTTACTGTACGTTAAGTGATTTTTTAATTTAAATGAAAAGGGGGAATGTTGCATTAGATAGGGAAAATTCAGGTGTAACGTGCTCCATAGCATAAATTAGGATAAAAAGTGAAATAAAACTAATAAATCATGTTGGTAAAATGTAACTTGCCTGAATTTTTTTTAATAAGAATTTTGGGTATTCAACAAGACTCGAAAAATGGGGAAAATATTAACAAGGAAGAAACCATGCATAGGTTGACAATTGGGGTAATATATTAGCAATTTATTGACAAATTAATTATATTCCTCATTCACAAAACAAAGAATTAATAAAGCAAAAGAGGTTCATGACCACAAAAATCTTCGCTTATTGTGATGAATCATCATTAATTTATATTCAGCAAAAGCAAATTAATTGGGGAGATCCCACCTTAGTCACTCTCACTGAAGCAGAGAGGTCCATAGAGACCATCCGAAAGTGTAGCTTGCATTTCAGATTTCCAATGGCGCTTCCTTTGGTTTATAAACCAATTGTTTACCTGCTTCTGGTCTAGGCCAGTCCATTCAGCTAAGGCAACCTTATCTGCGTCCTGGGCCAATAATGACAACTTTGTAATTAAAATTTAAAACTAAAACCTACTTGTCATGGGCAAATTAAAAGCAATTGTCTAGACAAGTGCTTAATTAATAAAGACAAATAGGAATCTTAATTAAATGAATAAAGTTTTATGGACTGAACCTAATTATGCACCATTTTTTTTTTGGGTAAAGTGTGTGTCATTTTAAAGGATGTAAAGTTGTGTCATTTTAAGAGAGAGAAAGAGATAAATAAAGAAAGAGAGAGAGTTGACAAAAAAAATAAAGGTGTGGGTCCCACCTCTTTGTGAGAGTGAAAGGATATAAATTATGTCATTTAAAAGGATAAACACTTTTCCCTCTTTTTTTTTAACACGAAGAATTAACTTGATGCTTGGAAGAAAAGATGTTTGTTTAAATTACCGTTGGGTATGGCCATTTAAAGTGAATATTCCACCATGTAAGTAAGATTTGCTTTGCTTCTTTTGGTAGCTTTTCTTTCTTCTTCTTTTTGGAAAACTCGTGCTTTAGACTACTAATGTAGCTGCTATATCTACGTTGCAGATTATCCTTCAGCTCTTGAACTTCAACTATCCTCTTGCTTTCTATTGCCTCTTTCTCCTTCCTAATAAAATCCTTCTCAGATGACGCAGTAACTTCATCTATCAAATTGATCAAAGCAAAAATATTAGTTATAAAGTTCAACCCACAAAGTTCACTTGGTCACTTCACTTGTACGTTCATGCATCAAAATGTGTTTGATGAGATAGACAGGCTTGATAATCGATTAACAATGGCATATCGATCCACAGAGAAAATAAACCATTTATGGCACATATCCCATATTAAGATAGATTCATTATTTGATATGTCAAACACCAAAAAGGCGGCAGTAATGGAGATAAAGCGAAGAGCAACTTCAACAAGGATCTACCATTTTTTTTATGAGTATTATCTATTGATTTATCGATTACTCAACTAATCCAATTTTAATTGGGTAGGACCATAATAGTGGCAAAGCTTTCCCTAATAAGTTTTAATACAACTGCATTCTCAGGGACTCAAACTCGAGAGAACTGGTTAAGCTAGAATAATCCCTTACCAGTTGATCCACATGGTTGGTGGACGGATCTACCATATTTTGCTAGATTTGAATCAATTTTAATGTTAGAAATATATAATCAGCCAAGAAATTTCTAGCAAATAACTTAACAACAGACTCTTATTTATAATATCATATGTTTAACAACCATAGAATTGGCAAACAATATATATATATATATATATATATATATATATATATATATATATATATATATATATATATATGTGTGCAATAACTAGTACTGCGTGATTTTTATGAGATTGATCTTTCTTTCGTTTTATTTTTTGCAAAAGCCAGCCAAAATATGCTCTTTGGTACAATTAAACAAATAATTTCTAGAAAAAATGCTTTTGGAAAAGTTCAAAAAATATTTTATGTGCTTTCTTTAAAGGGGTTTCAATCTGTCATGTTTCAGGAAAGAAATTTGATCCTGCAAAAAAATATAACTATCTACTACAAATAATACATAGTTATAATATTAAAAAAAAATTCATTTTTCTTAGGAGGTCATCGGGTGAAGTGGCTGAGAGAGAAAAAATAATTTTAACATTATAACTATGTACTACCCGTAATATATAGTCATAATATGTAACATGATCATATTTTCCTTCGTACAACATTATTCTTATATTTCCCTTGCTAAAATCTAGAGTTTCTAAAAAAGAAAACAACTTTCCCAAATGGACATTGTGTTTTGATTTGTTTCTTATTTTTTTATTAATGAAATCAAACGAAACAAGTAGGGATGAGTTGGAAAAGGAAAGGAAGAAATATAATAGGATATCTTCCCTTTGGAAGATAAGTAAAGGAACCAATTAATCAGAATTCTAATACCCTTGTTTTACGTTTATATTATAATGGACATTTGAGAGGAAAAGAGAGAAAATACATCCTCTTTGAGTTTATTTACCTTCCTATAAATTTTAAACACCCAAGGAAACTTTTCTCTTCCCCTCATTGTCTTTCTGCTCCTTTCATTACCTTCCAAGACAAAAAATCTGCATCAAGCAGAATTACTAACCATGCAATGACCTAAACTAATGGCTTGCCCTTGGAATGTTCTTAGCTCGTTCTTCAATTTCCTCCACTAATGTTAGGTTAAAAATATTTAACATAAGTTAAATAGAAACTTTACAACTTCTCTAAGCAGGGACAACAAATTTAGTTGCCAAGGGCTAAATTGCCATTTGTCTTAAGCATCAAGAGATCTTCCTAGAAGATTATTGGAGTTAATTCCTAGAAGATTGACCCTAAATAGCAAATACCATATACTTAATTAGCAGTATTTAGTAGTTCTTTTATAAGTCTTTCGAACATATGTCAAGTGTCAACAGAGTCCTGCTGCAATAGTATACATTTAAATAACCAAGACAAGCATACAATCAACTGAAAAAGCATATAAAGTCATTTATATATAAATCCTCTGTGTGTGTACTTCATAACTGGATGATCCAGAGAAATTAAACTCTTTCCACTCCATAATCTCCAGATCCAGCGCAATGCTCAAATTAAAGAAAGTAGCTTTATCCAGAACTGGAACTAATATATATATATATATATATATATATATATATATATATACCCAAAATAGCCAATGAACATGTATCTTATAAAGTACATGCAGTTGGTGTTACTATAATAAAACTATGCAACAATTCCGAACGTGTTCAAGTACAACGGTTTCAACTAATTTATATGGATAACCCCAAAAGCAAAAGTGATCAGATTAAAGAAAAGGAAAGAGACAGCGGATTTCTAAGGAAACGATGAGATCGATCAGTTCACAACACGTGCAACCACACTACTACATAGAACAGAATCTTAAATGTGTTAATTATGATAAAGATCAAAGACAAGGCACATCTTGTCTCTCAGGGTTTATGATGGACATAATCATACCTCTTTGAAGTTGAATGCAAACTGTTTCCATTTGAGTACTTTAAACAAAGACTTTTTCTGATCCATGCATGCTTGAAAGGACTATAATTTATTTAAGAGAAAAGTTTGTTACAGACCCTCATAGGAGGAGTTTGGGCCATTGATTTCTATCAGCAAAAAGCAGAGAGAAATGAATAAAGTAAGAAAATTGTTATAGTTGAAAATATTGTGAGGAAGAAGTGTCGTGGTATTATTATATCAGTTCTGTTTGGACTCATGCACTTTTTCGTTATATCCACACTGTCTAGTAGACATCATTACAAGTATCATGACATACAATTAGAAATAAAGAACTTCATGTTAAAGAATCTGAGGTACAAATGACACGGATATTTCGATCCGTGCCCATAATAAAATGATAAAGGCTCGCAAGGGCTACCAAGAATGTGCCACCCGCCTAATTATGAAATGAATCAATTTAGTCTGAATATTAACTAATATTATCGAAAAGTGAATTTGTTTACCATTAACCGCTTCAAATATATATCCAATTCCACCGTGCTCTTTTCTACTTTTGCAATTATAGCACTCAGAAACAGATCATCGAATTACATGCAATGATTAGTTCACATAGAAGTTTTTCAAAAGAATAAGTCATCTAGGCCAGCAAAAGTTTTTTTAGGGTCTCGGCGAATAATTCTGTGACATGCAAAGGGATATTATTTGATACACTGCTAGTTCTATAACATAAAATAAAACAGTTACAAAGAGACATAAAATTTGCAATTTTTTATTCTACAAATCAAAGTTATATATGCTTTTAGTGATCTTAAGCTATTTAATTGGAATTTAGAATTTAAAATATTTTTTTTATCTACGAAGTAATACATCATATATATGAGTAATTTTTTTCTTAAAAGGAGTTAAATATAAAGAAATAAATATGTTAAGATTTTGTTCTATTATAATATGTCGTATATATAGACAAATAAAGTTAAGATTGTATAATTATCCCTTTTATAATTATAACACTTCTCTTCAACTGGATATCTATCTTATCAGCTTGATAGTGAGGTCTTCAAATTTTTGTTATTCTATTTCCTAAAACCCTTACGGATAATATAGATAAATTACCGGTGCCCATTGCAAATAATCTTTCCTATTATAAACTAATTCGATGAATAAGATGTAAGACCTAGGGTGCGCATGACAACTTTTCCGGAATCAATTTTTTTTTTTTAATTTTTGTTCCTGGGAACAGAAATGGATAGAAAACTCGTTTGGTAAAACCGATTTAATTTTTTGTTCTCAGGATGAACCGAATTAATTTTTGTGCTGGGGAAAAGAAAAAAGAATCAGAAAATTTCTGCTTTTTTGTTCTCGGGCACAAAATGAGAAATACTTATATCTCTTAATCACTTTCCATCTCTACCACCATCACTACCACCACCACCATCATCCCAACATGACCACTGCCACCATCGTCGTCGTCGTCGTCGTACCACTAGTGTTGTCGTGACCACCCCCACCACCACGATGCCACCGCCACCATTACCACCACCTCCACCCATCACTACCACCATGCCACCATCACCACCACCACAACTACCACCGCTGCAACCACCACCACCACCATCATCGCAACCACTGTCGCCACCATCACCACGCGCCACTGCCACCACCACCGCTACCGCTACCATCACCACCACTGTCACCAACCACCACTATCATTGTTGCAGCCACCATCGACACCGCCGCCACCGACCGCCACCACCATCGCCACCATTACACCACCCACGTCACTACCACCACCATCGCCGCCACCACTGCCGCCACCATCACCACGCGCCACTGCCACCACCACCACCGCTACCATCACCACCACTGTCACCAACCACCACTATCATTGTTGCAGCCACCATCGACACCGCCGCCACCGACCACCACCACCATCGCCACCATTACACCACCCACGTCACTACCACCACCATCGCCGCCACCACTGCCACCATCACCACCACCACTGTCACCTACCACCACCGCCACCGCCGCAGCCGCAACCACCACCACCACCATCTCCATGATGCCATCACAACCACCACCACCATGCCACCGCTACCATTGTCGCCGCCACCAATGTCACCAACCACCATTGTCGCAGCCACTGCTGTCACCTCTACCACCACTACCACCACCACAACGCCACCGTTACCATCACTACCACTGTCACCAACCACCACTATAATTGCTGCAGCCACCACCGACATCGCCGCCGTCGCCGCCACCAACCACCACCACCATCGTCACAGCCACTACTGTCACCACCACCACCCCGCCACCATTACCACCACCACCACCACTGTCACCTACCACCACCTCCATCGCCACCGCCACCACCATGCCACCCTCTGCCGCCGCCACCACCACCACCACCACCACCACCACAACCACACCATACGGAAAGAAAAATTATGATCCATTTTTTATATTTAATAGAAATTATTTTTTATTATATTATTTGTTGTGTTATCAAAAGCAATTCTCATTCTTGGAATAAAAATTGAATATGTTATCAAACACATTTTTTATTCTCAGAAACTGTTCCAAGGAACAAAAATAGAAAAGAATTGTTTCTTTTCAAAAACAGTGTTAGGGAATAGAATGGTTGTCATGCACACCCCTACAGAGTGGAGATCATTAAGATTCAGAAGCATGGAACTGAGGTCTGGTGGGTGATGAGTGTCAGGTGGGCCATGAGAAGCCTATGGCTGAAACTATCACTAATGGATTAAGTTAACTCAACTATAACAAATGGATTCGACTAGGGGTGTAAATGGTACAGCCTAGCCTATATTAAGTCAGACTTGACCTACTATAAGTAGTAAAGAAAACAGGCCATAGGCTTTTTTGCACATTCGAACTTACAAGCCTACAGGCCGGCCTATATCGTATTATTTATTTAAAATATGATAAATAAAATTATTATTTAATAATTTTGAATAATAAAATATATTATTTTAATTATTTTTTAATTGTTGAATGTTTAATAGGCTTAAACAGGCTAACAGGCTAATAGGCCTAGGTCAAGGCTATTATTTTTTAAATATAGGTCAGACCAGACTTGTAATTTGGAGCCTACACAGGCTAATAGGCCAGACCATACCCAATGTTTGTTACACAGGCTTGGCCTATTTAAGCCAAAGCCTAGCCTAGCCCAACCCATTTACACCCCTAGATTCGACACTATATCTCAACCCAAAATTTTAACGCAATGAATTTATAAGTTTTTACATTTATGTGAATATCACTTAGCTCGTTACCAATGAATATATGATTTCATCATATTTCAAAATTCCAATATTGATCAGGAGTGAACAAGCTACTCGGTGGTGGAGGAGATAACAGCTTTTTGTTAAACATGGCAAAAATAGCACAAAAGCTGAGGCTTTTTGACCCATCTGCCAGTAATTGTTTATATAGGTTGAGTGGGAATTATATTCACAACGAGGTGACACTGATTATAGTTGCGAGACCTACCACCCCATTACGAATATAATTTCAACTCAATCTATACATTAACAATTACAAGTTGGCCGGGTTTGATCCTAGACGGGTCAAACAACCAAAATTTGGACATGTGACTAACACCTGACGGTGCTGACAATTGGAGCAAAGGCAGAAGATGCCGACAAAAAGGGTGGGACCACCAGTGAGATGAAAGGAGGAGATGCGCTAGTAGTATAATGTGTACATGGTGGAGGAGGCAATTAAGTGAGACGTTTTACGGTGGTAGGGCTCCGGGAGGCGATCGGTTAGTGGTGTGGGTGTTGGTGAGTGTCTTGCTTCGGAGGAGTTAGGGCGCGAAACATAGGTAGCCTATTTCATAAGAAAAACAAACCTAAAATTTATACAACATAAGATTAGTTTTATCTCCAATAGACTCATCAAAAATAAATCGTGACTCTTTTTTTTGTTTTCCTTTTTTTTGTAAATGATGGGCTCCACCACATTTGTGTCTATAACACGAGAGATCTTCTCTCATATAACATGAGATTAGATAAACCCAAAATAATTATACAATTATTCTTTTAATGTACAACATATACCTTTTAACTAGTGCAAGCTTCTAGCATGCATTTTCATATACAATCATGAGATAACATCATGGTGATTATCAACTATATATACATTTAATTGATTAACCTTTATCAATTTTTTATACGTGTATGTAGTTTAATCATAAAAGTATTATGTATATATTAATTGACCGCTGAATAGTTGGAATAATGTTTGTTAAGTGCTGTTTAATAAAATATATAAACATGCTACGTACTAAGATATAAAGCTCTCTATATCATGAAATCCAAGAAAAATTATTAGATTGCCATAATTTTTGCAAAATCAAGCAAGTTTATTGACTTTTGGACTGATGAGTGGTCATTGCCGAATTTACTCATCCAATCACCACCTTGAATCTTGATAAATTCAAGCTGAAATATGTCAAATTTTTTCTAGCTATACAGCATTTCTCAAAATTTAAACACATAGAGAGGGTCATCAAGCACATCACATGCAACCAAAAACTGTTTAAAGACACATGCGATTGAAGTATTCGTTATCAATATATAGAGAGAGTTTCATTAAGCTAAACAGCTGTACCAAGAAATGCCAAACTCAATTACTTGTCTATATTACATGACCAAAAACACTAACATCCTTCAACAGCAATAACAGAAACAGAAGTCCACTAATATGTGTCAGTGAAAAAGTACTATTAACAGAAAATAATTTAGAAATTCATCAACAATTCTCACATATTAAACCAACTCACTTTCGGTGATGGGAAGTCGAAAAACATGAATAAATAAACTAGTCTATATACGCTGAAAAAAGAAGTCCATGTTTCTTTTTTTGGTTTGTATTTTAATCAACACAAAAACTAAAATCGCAATTTTAGAAGTGCACTCCCCACACATGTGTCCTGAAGGAGGTAGATCTTATCATTAAGGAAGCTAACGACGTACGTATAAGAAAACATAAACCACATGACAACAGTGCTTCCATGTGAGCCAGTTCCTCATCAAGTGTACTTTAGGCCTTTTTGGCTAACCTGAGAACCTTAATTCGTATTATTTTATGAGTGAATGTTTTCCACATTAATTTATTAGATGCAAACCTTGTTAACTGAACTTATTAGCTATATGTCTCGATTTAAAAAATCACAGAAAACTAGAGAGAGAGAGAGAGAGAGAGAGAGAGACCAGGTTCAGGAGTGTTGTTTCTGGCATGAGGACCATTGCAGATGGAGTTAAGCTTCGTTTCCATGTCGTTGAGGAACGCGGTTGCCTCGTCAAAAGGCCTTGAGAGATCCAATTTGAACTTCACCAATAAATTGCAATACGTATCCTTCGATGCAACAAGCAAAAATAAACCGAGTACAATTAACCTGAGTACTGATCAATCGAATTAATTAAGAAAGACACCGAAACTTAGGGTTTGCAGTTTAGTTAATGAATTTTTTGAAAAAGAGACCATGAAATCATCGAGCTCAGGATCAGCACCGAAGAAGGTAGATATCTGACACACATCACTATGCTCCCCTCTGATTTCATCTAATAGTTGCGCCATCTCTGGCGGCGCTCCCACCTGAAAATTAAAACACAAAATTTAACTTCCTAAGTATAACTGATTCATTGGTTGAAGAAAACAAATTTAAAAAGGGTTTGGTCCCTAAGCCACTCTATATATATATATATATGTGATGACGAAAATCATACCTGAATATTGCAAACTTATATCGTTCAAATCATATATATATATATTTATATTCATATATTAGAGTACCTTCTGGCAATCGATGTAGGCATGGAGAAGCTGAGGAAAAAGAGGATGAGAAGCAACTTTAGCACCAAGAACTTTGGAAACCTCATCCTCGTCCTGCTGCAAGACAACCTTAGACGACTCTGCATCCGATGAAGAACAACCGGACCGGACTAACTGCGCCGGTCCGGACCGGACTAACTGGGCACCGATTGATGAAATCACGTTGTGACTGGTCGATGTTAATAGCGGCGGCGGAGGAGCCATAGATGACTGCTCTGAGTAGTGAAAGCCGTACAGGTTCTCCATTTATTTTTTATTTTTCAAAAGAAAATCATAGTTCATCATAAAGAATTAGATTGGTGCATATATATATATATAGAGAGAGAGAAAGTGATAGTGGCAGGGTGAGAAATAAGGATTGTTTTTGAACATTATGCTTCTTATAAAATATTAGTGGACTAAGATATTAATAAGTTCGGAGTGGATATATATGTTACACATACAAAGGTAAATGAAAAATGATAAAGAAAAAGAGAAAATTTTTTATTAAAATAAATAGTTACAAAATTAATATAGTTAATTTATCTTTGTATGATTATATTTTTCCTACATGATCATGTCATGTTTTATTTAACCTGAGAGGATACATGTTAAATAATCAAATTGAAAATTGAAGACCTAATAGTGGTGGAGAGATTCTTGTGCAAGAACCGAAATGGAAATTGAAGGCGTGACAGTGATAAAAGAGTTGGAAAGCGAAGCTTGTGCACTACAGAAAGAATAAAATGACAAGACAAAATAAAACACGATTTTATTGCTAACAATATCTCACTTGATTTGCGGGTCCTCATTGATCACGTCGCAGGTGGCTTACCGTAACTTTATAATGGGTAAAATTAAGGGCGAGAGACAACAGTAATTAAAAATGGCTAGTAGGCGAGTCACCTTGAGGATAGTGATAAAAAATCTTTAAGCTTTGGAATTAGTCTCATCCAAATAAATGGAGATATCTTGAGAAACAAAAAAATTAATTGGCCAGTAGGTTTTATCTGTCAGTAATGTTAAAAATTTAAATATCTAAAAAACATAAGAAAATTTTAGGCAAAATAACTTGGGGTTAGTGGCAAAAACTGTCACATTATATATACCTAAAGAACTGAAGGGAAATGTTATCAAAAAAAAAAAAAAAAAGAACTGAAGGGAATTAGTATTATCAAATAGGTGGAGACACAACACAATTGAGAAAAAAAATCAGAAAAAAATCTTAAAATTAATAACATGTTAAATTTAAACTCAAAAAAATAAAATAAATATAACTCTTATAATGTGTCTATTATTTATTTTTTTCTTGACTTTAAAAACTTTAATAATGAAAATGAAATAGTTAAATAACTATATATACTATATTTTTAATTTTTGTTGAAAAATAACACTATAAGTACTTTAAAAAAAAACATAACGTATCTCCCATAAATAACATCAAAACACCTAATTTAATTTATTATGCGTAATTGGATATGGGATTTATTGTTAATGCTCTTATTACAAAAAAAATTACACCATCAAGAAATTATATGATATATCTTTCTTAAAAAATAGTCGCTAGAAAAAAAATTAATTATAAAGATAGCTTGTCACTTTCTTATTTATTTATAATTTTTTTTTTTTTTACAATTTATCTTTATATGGCCTCATCATTTGCGCAGCGCCGCCCCATAGAAGTTACACAAAGTCTAAGATTTAATCTATTCTTTCCTCATTCTCGCTATTCATTTGACATGTATACTATTGGCTTTCTAACACTCAGTGACTTATCTAATGCATGCCTTTTTTTATTTTTAAAGTAAGTTTTTGTTTTAAAGTGAGTAAATAATGGTATACTCAAGATTGATTTGATATAAAGTGTATCGTATTCTTTTTTTCATACACACCATGATTGATTAAATTTATAGTGAAAATCTGATCTCATGCATTATGATTGTTTTAATTTATGCTGAATTATAATCTTAATTATCTCACTAAAATTTAAGAATTAAAATATCTTTAATTATTTTCTTTAAAATTCAATATATATATATAGATTACTTTTTCATTGATCATACCAATTGTAACGAAAGCTTTGCATAATTAGCAAAGCTCGTAATATAATTTTATTCTGAAAACAAAAATAAGTGGTGTTCAAATTAAAATAGTTGTATATAAAAAATCCTAAAGGTAACTCAGTTGAGAACTGAGTTTCCAAGAATTTGCTCGGGTCAGGGTTCAAATTCTTGAAAAAATTTTGAGGGCCAGAAGACGTGCCTCTCTCCTCAAAGGGAGATTAGTCTTTCCGATTCATAGGAGAAGACTTATACCGATATATATCATTAATAAGTGCTATTGTAAGTCATTATTAACACTTGTATGGCGTGCTTTTGACATTAGAATGGGCAAACTTTTCTTTTTTCTCTTAAAAAAAAACCGAAATACATTTCAATTAATTAAAAAATATACCCATGATCTTATTCTTTATTTTTGTAAATCTTTACCAGTGCTTTTGACATTAGAATGGGAATTTTTTTCTTTTTTCCCATAAAAAAAACCGAAATACATTTCAATTAATTAAAAAATATACCCATGACCTTATTCTTTATTTTTTAAAATCTTTACCAATTCATTGAAATACGGCTAGTTAATTTGGTTAAGTTTTGTCAAATTACATAGGAAGCTCTTTCAATATATATATATATATATATATATATATATATATATATATATATATAGATAGGATCAACTTACACCAGCGTAAAAATAATAAATCTTACACCAAATCTTAACCGCTGATTTTCGTGCATCTAACGGTTGAGATTTATTGGGAATTAAAAATTAGTTAATGAGTGAGACATATATAATAATTCTTAACCGTTAGATGCAGAAAATCAATGATTAAGATTTGGTGTAAAATTTATTATTCTTATACTGGTGTAAGATGATCCTGCTCCATATATATATATATATATATATATATATATATATATATATATGTGGATAGTGCATTGCGTATTGCATTTTTCTATGTCTTGTTTTTTCTCCCAATTGCATTGTGCTTATCTTCACAATCCTTACCCGCAGCAATCGCTCGTTTCCACTATTCGTACCATGAAATATTCACAACAATATCTATATATAGAGCTTATGCCCGATTTTCTACTTTACACATTACTCCATCTCTTTCACTTTGACTTGAGCATTGAGTTCGTGCAAGTGTTTCACCATATGTTGGTTGCATACGGAGAAGCAACCTCCTGACTACCATTAAGGAAATCAGAGACTTGAAACATATAATATAAATCAATCCCACCACCTTAGAGTGGACAAAAATAAAATCCTATATGTATTGCTCTTTAGATTACATAAGAATTTTTTCAAAACCAAGCGAACTAATTAGGACATGAAGGAATCTATGACATGGACGTTTTTTAAGTGGGGGCCAACCCTTCAAATCTTTTTTTTTTTTTTTTAATCTTTCCGTAAGATTTAGGAAGAATTGTCTGAGTTTAGAGGGCCAACGCTCATCCTAACCTAGGGATATAAATATAGGTTATGACACGCGGTCGATCTGTGACACGACACGAAAATTCGTGTTCGGGTTAACTCGCAATAAAAAAATCATGTCATGTTTGTGTTGGAAAAAATGACACGTAAAAAATTCGTGTCCTGTTCGCGTTGATGTATTCGTGTTCGTGTTGACCCATATTTTTTTAATTATTTTATTATTATTTTTTTAATTTCGACATTTTTTAAATTTTTTTTTGTCAATTACCATTTTGACCCCTATTTTACGTGTTATTCGTGTTGTATCGTGTTAACTCGTAAAAAAAATTCATATCGTGTTAGTGTTGAAGATTTTGACACGAATAAAAATTAGTATTGTGTTCGTGTTGATGTATTCATATTGTGTCAAATTCATGTCGTGTCAACCCATTTTGACACCTTTATCCTAACCCCGCTTGGCTGTTAGGAATCACATCTTTAGTTTATTGAAGGTGGCTGAAATTCCTATATTCTTTTGGTCTGCTTCTCCTTCTTTTTAATGCATGATGCGGTCGTTCTTTTTCTTCTTAGGCAGAGTGCTACAGCATTTTTCTTTTGGGTTTTTAAATCTATCTTTATCCGCATTTCATTTTCTTTGACATCATCATATCATGAGAAACCTTTTCTTTAAAAAAAAAAAAACACAAAAAACGAGTTATTAGCAAAGGATAGCAAGGATTATAATAATTCAAAAAAGGATTAATTAATGAAAAATAGAACAAAAATATTTCGTTCATATGTATCCATGGATAAGGTCGTGGAGGGTTCATAGTTTATATCTCCCAAGAACGAGGTTCTTTTCCTTTCTTACTTGGTCCTGAAAATCTGCTTAATTCCTCCGCCGCTACACTATATCCTCCTTCTCTTTGACTCTCCGTTATGTATATATGTGTATTTTTAATTTTAAAACTTAATCGTGCATAGTCATTTATTCCAAAGCACTTTGAAGATATAAAGAAAGTGGGGCAAGAGATTGAAAACAATGATTGTTCTGGACCGGTCATATGAACGGGTTGGTCACTAAGACTCTTTTGAGGGATCATTTCTTAGCATCTATAAAGTGAGATTTTGAGTAATCTCAACATTATCTTGTAGCTATAACTAAAGACCAATCCCCGTCAAAATGAGATTTTTAATTGTAGAGATTTCACTCCCACACACAAGTAAAGACCACACATATAGGTGAATGTGTTTGTCTCACACACAATGGGGCTCATTAGGGTAAAACGATTATAACCCATTATCTCACTCATCATTAGAAAATATTCCTCATTTTTAAATACCTCTAATTTTTTAGCCATAAGAGATACTTTCTACATACTATCAAGAGAAATATACGTACTTAGAGAGCCACTATATATATTCTTAGACACAATACCCCTTTAATCTCACTCTTTGCTTATACGCAAATTGATTCTCCATTGAGCTTTGATTTATACCACTGTATCTTTCACCACACAAACAATTCAATGATATACATACTCCAATATTGCATTAAAAGAGGCCAATGCATGTTATTATTTAAGTCTATTACTTGTTTGTTTAAAAAATTCCTGAAAATGATCTCAGGAAGTCCAAAAGTTTTATGAGAGTACAAGAATATCATCTGTCAAGAACTTTTGTCAAGATGGCATATATATATATAAATACATAAACACTTACGATGTTGGAGAAAGTATTTTATTAAATTAAACATACTGCCGAATCATTGTTCAGAAATGTGATTCAAACATAGAGTGGTTACTTTTTAAGAGTAAAACAGATTCTCCACGAGTTTATGTCTCATGCTGTAGAGATCATGAAGGTTCATTCATGCCCTCAAAAGGTGTCCCACTCAGTGAAGAATAATAATCATCATTTGTTTTCTTTTGTGGTAACTTTTCGCTTTTTTATTTTAATTTTTTTTGAAAAAAATCAACATCAACATCAACATCAACAACACCTTTATCCCAAATTAATTGGGGTCGGTGGCAGATGAACCCACATGAAAGATACAAAACGGTTGAAAAAAAGTAAAAAAAATAAAAAATAAAAAATAAATAAATAAATAAATAAATAAATAAATACAAATACACAAATAAAATAATAAAATAAAATAAAATGAAATAAAAATATATGTATATATAAATAAATAAAAGTAAAAAAGAAAGGGACAAGAAGAAGTGGGGGAAATGAAGGGGAAAAAGACTAAAAAAGGACCATCTGGAACATAGGAATAACAGCGGGTCTAACCCTCCACCATACTTATAGCTTTTCTCCATTCCTTTCTAAGACATACTGTCCGCCAATCTATATCCCACTCCATTAAATCTTGTTTTACTACTTTCCCCAAGTAAGCTTCGGCCTACCTCTGCCTCTTTTTGTGTTTAGCTCTTGGTAACAAACTTCTGTTCTTACAGGAGCATCCATGGGTCTTCTCATCACGTGCCCAAACCACCTCAATCTATGTTCTCTTATCTTCTCGGCTACCGGTACTACTCCGACCTTTCGTCGAATATCTTCATTTCTTATCTTATCCATCCTTGTGTACCCACACATCCACCTTAACATCCTCATCTCTGCTACTCCCATCTTATGCTCATGTTGCCTATGTGCTGGCCAGCATTCCGCTCCATATAGCATTGCCGGTCGTACTGCCGTTTTATAGAATTTTCCTTTTAACTTCAGGGGAATTTTGCGGTCACACAAAAATGCAGATGCACTACGCCATTTCATCCACCCTGCTCTGATTCTGTGATTTACATCCTCATCAATCTCTCCACCATTTTGTAAAATGGAGCCCAAGTATTTAAAAGCATTTTTTTTGGGTACCTCTTGACCATTTAGATGCACAGGTTCTTGGTCCTCATCTTGTACCAGAGAAAACTCACACTTCAGATACTCAGTCTTGCTTCGACTTAATGTGAATCCTCTGGATTCCAATGTGCTTCTCCACAATTCAAGTTTTCTATTAACACCCTCCTTGCTCTCATCAATAAGCACAATATCGTCTGCAAAAAGCATACACCATGGCACTTCCTCTTGAATATCTTTTGTTAGTTCATCCATAACTAAGGCAAATAGGTAAGGACTTAGAGCCGACCCTTGGTGTACACCTACCGTGATAGGAAAATAACTTGATGATCCGTTACAAGCTTTTACACATGTAGTAGCCCCATCATACATATCCTTGATTGCCTTTACATACTTTAATGGAACCTTTTTCTTCTCCAGGACCCACCATAAAACTTTCCTTGGAACCCTATCGTATGCTTTCTCAAGGTCTATGAACACCATATGCAAGTCCTTCTTCTTTTCTCGGTATCTTTCCATTAGTTGTCGCATCAAGAAAATGGCTTCCATGGTACATCTTCCAGGCATAAATCCAAATTGATTTACAGAAACCTTGGTATCTCTCCTCAAGCGATGTTCAATAACCCTCTCCCACAGCTTCATAGTATGACTCATTAGCTTAATGCCTCTATAGTTTGAACAATTCTGTATATCTCCCTTGTTTTTGTAGATAGGCACAATCATACTTTTCCTCCATACATCAGGCATCTTATTCGTCTGGAGAATCTTATTAAAAAGATTGGTCAACCATTTTATTGCCACATCCCCCAGGCCTCTCCACACTTCAATAGGGACACCATCAGGCCCCAAGGCTTTATTAGTCTTCATCCTCTTTAAAGCCTCCTTAACTTCATGTGTATTAATTCTGCGTACAAATCTTCTATTCATATCATCATACGCGTCCTCTAAGTCCACATCGCTTGTATTTCCATCCCCATTAAACAGCTTGTTGAAGTATTTCAACCATCTTTCATTTACATCTTAAAAAATATTTTTGGAAAATTAACTAAAATAAACATGCAGAAAATTTTCAGTACTGTGACAACCAAAGACAACAATTAACGAGGAACGAGGATTGCAGTAGCAAACCGGGTGTATGAATGGACCGGGCCAAACACAATCTAGGCCAGTGTTGTAAAACCCGACCAGACCCGGCCGGGTCGACCCGGGACCCGGCGACCCGGTCATCAGACCGGTTCGGGTCAAGCATTGAACCACTCAAGCATAGACCCGGACAAACTCGGTCAAAACTCGGACAAAACCGGCCAAACTCGGTGACCCAGTGACCCGAACGGGTCATGATTTAAATAAAAGAAAACAAATAATCAAAATTATTTCATCTTGTCAGAAAAATGTAGAACTCATTTTAAATTATTTTTGTAATTTTATTTGCTAATATAACAATGACCTCCAACTAGGGGTGTAAATGGGCTGGGCTGGGCTGGGCCGGGCTTTGGCCTTCGTGGCCCAAGTCTACGTCAAAAAAAATTCAGCCTATCTGGCCTACTAAAGGCTTTATTTGTAGGCCAAGCCCGACCTATTTTTTAAAATAAGAAAGCCTGACATGGCCTACAGGCCTTGTAGGCTTCCCACTGTAGATACTAAGCAAAAAAAATAATTGTATAGAGCAAAGAAAGTTTCATTCATGCATGCGCTAGTACTTCTCATAAGAAAAAAATGACAAACAAGAAAGAGTCAACATAATACCCCAGCTCTAGAATGTATATCATAGAGGAATAGAGTCAAAGAAATGGGAAAAATAAGAAAAATACAATTACTGGATGCTGAAATAAAGTCTACAAGAGAATATCATTCATCTAAAAATCTTTAAACCACCATCAAGACAAGGGAAAGAAGAGTATTATTGAAAGATCTTCATCAGTAACATCATAATCCAGCAAGGTACCCATTGCTCCATGGTATTAAGCTGCAACAGCATGTAAGATTTGGAGACATTAGACAAGTTTTCCTTTCATAAAATAAAATAGCAGAAAAAGTAAGAGATATTGGTATTTGGTACTTTGCGTCTTTGCCACATAAAATAAATATTATTTTATTATTTTATTTTAATAAATTAAATAGGCCAGCCTAGGAGGCTGTAGGTCGGGCTTGACAAAATTGGCCTATGGCCTATTTGTTAAAAAAGCTTTTTTATAAGCCTAAGCCTACTCTACTTTTCTGAAAGGCCGGGCCTGGCCGGGCTCAATGTAGGCCGGGTCGTAGGCTGGGCTGGGCCAGCCTGACCCATTTACACCCCTACCTCCAATTTCAACTTCCAATACTGAAGCAATTTGCGGAATAATAAATTAAGAGATTATGACATATGTCGTTTTTAATGTAATTGAATTTGAAAAATATGAGTTCAATGTCATTGAGAGGTATGTTTATAGGGATTCTGAGTTGTAATTTAAATTGACATAGAAATAGTATACATTTTTTTTTATGCTTCATATTTTTCAGCTTATTTAATGAAGCTTGTTTAATTTATTTTAGATATGAAGAATATAATTGAATTTATATGTTCATATTTATATATATTTTTATATATCTATATAGATCCGGGTCAACCGGTCCGACCAGTGACCCAATGACCCAGTACCCCGACCGGGTCGATGCCCGGACCGGGTTTAATAACACTGATCTAGGCCCTTTTTATTACGACACCATGATCTGGTGTCACATCACATATAAAGTTGTGGCTTTCACATATTTTCCATAAATTAAAGAGCTCGTTTGTTGGTCAAATAAAGATTCCAAGATAGGATAGGGTATAATATCCTCGTTGGGTGAATTAATAAAATATAAGTTTATCGCGTTGGTTTATTTTATCATATTTGCATCAGGATAAGCTATTTTAAGAGAGGACTTAGGTATACTATATATGATAGCAAATATCACATCTCTCTTATTCTAAATATAGTCATGTACTCTTCTTCTATGAACTTTGTTAAGCATGTGAAGGTCAACACTTATCACCAACTAACCAACGTTGTCGACATCAGCCATCAGCCATCTCTATATCACTCATTACTACCACGTACCACCATCATTGCCAATGGCCATTACCATGAGCTACCACCCCTGGTAACCACCATTGCCACCACTATCACCACTCTATCGCCATCCCTGGTCACCACCACCATCACCCCAAGCACCAACCATCACTACCACCATCATTAGTCAACCATAACAATTATCAGTGGTCACCATGGGTGCCACCATCACCATCACTTCCATCAACCATTGAACTTGTAAGTTGGCTTTTACACAGCTGTGACATTTGAAATCTTATTTTTTAAACCACCATCATATTGCGTCATTGCGGCCACTGCCATCACCACCAATCAGTCACCACCTTAGGCTACTGTTACCCCCAATCACTAGGCACCAACAATCACCACCACCATTGGCCACCACTGTCACCGCCATCATTTAGCCACCACAATTGTCATCGGACATTGCCGACACCATCGCCACCACCCATTATCACTAGCCCCTACAATCACCATTACTTCAACCGGCCAACCAGTGCACCAGCCACCATCACCGCTAGCCACCCTGTCACTAAGCACGACCACCAATATTGATAATCAATTTAAAACCTATTTTTTAGAAATTTATCTGGTGAAAATTTAATATTTTTGTTTCAAAAATTTTTGTAATCTATTTATATATTTTAATATATTTTATTTAAATTAGAGACTTTAAATTTTTTTTAATAATTTAAGATAAGAACTAATGTGTAAATAAGTTAAAAAAATTAGTTTAAAAATAAATTTTAAAAAATATATGAAATTTTCAAAAAATGATATTTTTGTACAATATCTTAACATTATATGATTCGCTTCGAATACTTGATATGATAAGATTATTTTATCAGACATCTTACTTAGTGCACATCAAATAATACAAGTTTATCGTGCTCATATCATTTTCTATTATTATTTAACTCTCTTATCCTATTTATTCCTATCCTATTCTATATATCCACTAAACAGGCCTAATTAATTTCCGTGAAGATAGAGTATATTTTCTTTTAATATCAAGTTTTTTGTCTGCAAAATATTATAAAATCACTTTTAAAAAGAGAAAACATTCATGCTCGATTGAATATAAATTTGCAAGAAAAATATGAATGTAACACTTAGCGCAGGGAACTATATAATAACTGAAAAAATTGTTTTCCCTCGTGTGAGTGTGATCAGTACTTGCTCTTGCATTTTTCTTTCTTAGTTCCATAACCTCATTTTCAAGCTCTCAATCTGTGAGACTATCAAGTACGTGGCGGAATGTGAATGATTGTGTTTATTATATACAGGATGGGAGCCTAGAATTGTAAGATAAGATTTAAAATGTAACATAGCATGGGAGATAACGTTTCTAAGGTTGAGCTTCGCAGACAATTTATCTCACTCAAATCATGCACTACTAACTCAATGAGATAGAATGAAAGACCTCCGAGTCTCCACTCACCATTTGTCTTCGCTTCTAGTATGATATCGTGGGGCCTATTGCACAATTGGACCACCACTTTTTTTTTATTGATTTTTTTAATATATTATGAATTGATTAATCAATTACTCAAATAATTCGATTTGAGTCGAATAAGATGATATCAGTGACAAAAATCTGCCTACACAAATTTTAGCACAGTTACATTTCTGTGGACTCGACTCCAAACATTAATTAAACTTGAACAATTCCTTATTAATTCATTTACATGCTTGATAATTTTTCATTGAAATTCATAAAAGGTTTAATTCATTTGCATTTATAATGTTGTTCTTTCTTTCAATTTCCATTATTTGTGCTAGAGTTTCTCCCTCATATATATATTTTCTTTTTCAATGCAATTTTTTTTTTTTGTCACTAACATAAAAGTGAGTGATTCTATTGTAAAGAGATAAGATAGAAAAGATTACTGAGATCCACTCACTTTTATGTAAATGTTTCGAATAATAATAAAAACAATTGAACATTAGTATAGCTCTGTACGACAATATTTTTAATAGAGGTAGGACATTTATATTATCATTTTTTTTTCTATTACCAATTCACTACCATTTTAATATTATAAGTATGGAAAAATATACTCTTATGTTGTAGGAGAGTATTTTTTTCTCCTACACATACATCGATTTTCGTGTTGCTTCTTTGCTTCTTTTTTTTTTTTATAAGTCTCACACATGATTATCTCTATAGCATAAAAGAGCTTCTCCCCTTTTGCACGATATTAATAAAGCCCTATAAGTATATCACGGAATATAGCGGATGATAAATGGTAGTGGAAAAATGATAGAAGAATGAATATTCCCCTCTAAATAAAGTTCGAATAACTTTTTAAATGAAAATAGTTGGAAGTTCCTTTATGTACATATTTTTTGTTCTGGCCTTTCTCTATCAATGGCAAAATTACTCGTGATCGTTTTCTATCTTGATTGTTACACGTGCTTATCTTACATCATTTAATACGTTAAAGGCCACGAAAAAGAGGATTGTACTGCATTCAAGCTCAATCGCTTATCCTTAATGCATTGATCAATGGCCACTAAACATTGAAGAGTACGAACACAATGAAACCGATTGTTTTAAGGCACTCTCTTAACACAATCACTTCTCAAAATCTCTCTCTCTCTCTCTCCCTCTTTATCTCTATTCACCAGAGAGAAGTGCTGCATGCAAAGCCTTCTTCACTCTCTTCAAACGCTTTGTCTGCAATAACAGGAAGAAAAAAAATGTCACTCTTTCACACATAAGTGGCATCCACTCTAGAGTTCTAAGATGGGTCTGCTTAGAGTTTTACGTTTGTGTATACTCTGTTTGGTTTTGTTACTACTGTGTTCATTCACCAAATGTGGTGGTTCAGATGTTTCTGTGAAATTCTTAAAGGCCCCTCATGCATTCTCTCACTTGAACTCAGCAACATTTGCTTTTGAAGTTCTTAATTGCTCAAACTGCAGTCTCAGTTGCAAGGTTTGTGTGTCTATTGTTGTGTGTGCTCTGATACCATGTAAAGAACCAATTCAACCCAAAAGCTTAAGCTGTTGGGTAAAACTATATTAATGGTTTTATATATCTCAACATTTCTAATGGCCCCTTAATTTAGAAATTTGCTACCCAAGTTTGTATGTTTTTTCTTATATATATATTTATTTGTTGTTCTTCACTAATTCCCTTGATTAGTAGAGAGCTTAAGTAACATACCATATATGCAGGTGGATGATGGGATCGCATCAGTTTGTACAAATAGAAAAGTTACTTACTCAAGCTTGCGTGATGGAAATCATACTTTTGAAGTCTGCACCAATGGGCACCAAGGACTTGGATGTGCTAACTACAACTGGACTGTTGGTTAAGAAACCATACTTTATTCCTTATGCTTGTTATTAATTCGTTATCACTTATGGGATTTGGTCTCTTTTAATTGCTTACGTGTCGTTGATGAATCATGTCTTGTGCCTTTGGAATGAAAAAGTTAAGACTATGTTTTTTTTTCTTCTAAATAATGTAGCATAAAATACAAGAACAATAATGTTTCAAAGTTTTATCAGCTTATGTCACAAATATGATGGGCAGAATCAGTGTTCCCATTTCGAGTTGAATAGTAAATTCACCTCAATGCATAACTAGTTTTTGCCTGCATCTTCATCTCTTGAAAAACAAGTTCACAAAGTCATGGCAATGAGGGGAGCAAGATATATTGCTTTAACTTTTCTGTCTGAGGGAATTGAGTTTCACATATAAATTTGTTTTTCATTTGATACCAGTCTAATAAAAATATTTTTCTTTTTTTTTCAGATACAATTCGCCCAACAGCATATGTTACTGCCCCAACATCTTTCACAAGTTCTTTAAATGTTTCAGTAAATATAACTTTCAGTGAACCCTGTATAGGTGGAGGAGGTTTTGGATGCAAGTCTGTGAATGCCTGTAATGTAAGTAGGTGGACATCTACAATTTCTTAGATTTCTCAAATTCTGATTTTTTTTTTTTTTTATGTATCAATTGCATCATTAACTTAGATTATGCCTACTAGGGATGTGTTTAGCCCCCCCTCCCAATAATCCTGCCATGTGATTTTTCCCTCTCCCTCATCGAGATTCCCCTATTCACTTATCCCCTCCTAGGTTGTAGGACTCCTATTGTAACCCAACAAAATAAAATTAAAAAATGAAAACTTCTAATCATGACATTGTGTTTCTTGTTTAACACTACTATGTCTTGTTTCCACAAACTGACATATTTTTCAAAAGAATCAGATTTATATAGGGGTTCAACCGACAAAAAAAAAGGGTTTTGAACACATGTTTAATGAATAAGAATTTCTTCTAAGTTTTCTCTGTTGTGATAATGGAAAATACAAAAACCATATTATTTAGCCAGAAACTATAAAAATGCATAAAATAAGGTGGAGTGGGTTCTTGAAGAAGTAGTATTATGTTAACATAATACTCAATCAGTTTTTAACATATTGCTATTATACTTCTTTGCAGCTTCTTGTCTATGGAGCTGGCCAGGTTATACCATCTTCCTTAAGCATTTTGCAGCCAAACCTCATGTATTCTCTTCTCGTTAGTTTGTCCTCTACAGTTCAATATGGCAGGGCAATCCTTGTAATGGATAAGAATTTCTGCACTGACATTGCTGGTAACAACTTTACAAGAATGCCAAATTCAAGTGTTTACATACATTTTGGTGAGTGCTTATCTTTTATTATGTCTTATTGGTAGATATCTTCGGCTATTCCTGACATATTATTTGTATGATTACTTTATGGATATGCTTGTGGTGTTTGTGGCCTGATCTTTTATACACGTGCTTGATTTTTAATCCAATAGAATTTAACAATGTTAGTGTATTATGAAAGAACAAATTTCTATCGGTTTTTCATGTTCAAACACTTGATTTCCATCTATGTTGGGTATGATCTACAGACAGAAGAAAGGTTTATGTAAACCTCAGGACTCCTGTAACTGAAAAGCTACTTCAACTTGGGAGTGAAACTAGAACAGTACAGGCAACTAATGACTATAACAAGCTAAAGGTGTATTTGTACTTCTCAGCTCCAGTTCTGAATTCATCCTCAGAAATTATGAATTCTCTCAAAATTAGTCAGGGTTCACTTCTTCCAACTAGTGCAGAAAGTCATGGAAATCGGAGATTTGGATTCATGGTTAGTTGATTCATATATATGACCTTTTCTAATTGTGTATATCTTATGCTTAATCCAAGTGTATCTCTTCTCCTTACACTTTTACTTTTTGTTTGTTGGCCAATTCTTATGTTTCAGATTGCTAATATCTCCTCTACTGCTATAATCTCAGTTGACTTCAATTCGGAGTCTATAATAAGCAGACAAGGGACTCAAGTTTCTCCAATTGCACCAGTTACTTTCCTTTATGGTACATGTTATCCAACAAGAGAACACTATTTAGTTCTTATGCTAAGATACACACACATATTTCTTTTGCTTTCATACATTGTTGGGCTGAGAATTTTGAGATTCCATTGCTCTCTGCTGACGTAGCCATGTATGGAAATTAGATTCTAGGAGACCTGCTGTGATGTTGAGTACATATAGCATGAGGACAAGAGAACACAATATCCAGATATTAATCAAATTTGTGAAGCCTGTTTTTGGCTTCAATAGCTCTTGCATATCAATTTCAGGGGGTTTATTAAAAAGGCAAGTATTTTTTAGATGTGCATTTTCTGTGATAATGTGTACTTTTACATGCCTGCATGTGTAAATCTCTGTATCTCTCTATATGCATCATCTAAAAATAGAGAACCATGGATAATTCCCTGACATTATATTATGAAAAAGCTAAAAGCCAGTTGATAATTGATTCTTTCTCTTGCAACTTATGTCTAGCTTCCATGAAATAAAGAGGAGCACATACGTTGTTGAGCTACAAGCAAATGATGATCTAGTATTTGTTAGTGTTCCTGAGAATGTAACTAGTGATGTTGCTGGAAACAAAAATCTGGCTTCCAATGTTCTACAAGTGAGGCACTGTAAGGTTTTCTAATTTTTATTCGTTTAATTTACTTTTTGGTGATTGTGTTGTTATTAGTACTGATATTACATTTTGTCTGTCTGATGATCATGCCTAATCTATTGTATATTATTATATTGTTTTCCCTTTTCATTTATTGGGATGCAAGTTTTTAAAAAAATTGCCATCCATAATTGTTAAAACATATTTATGATTTCATGAATCGTGCAGACTCTGTACCTGTGATTTCTTCTGTGGTTTCTGCATTTACAACTGCTTCTTTTGTGCTGACATCGATTGCTGCGGGACTGCTTACTATCGCAACTGCAAGCCTTCAATCTGTTGGTACATTTATGAGATCCTCCTCTTTCTTGATCGTTGATCCAGCAAGGAATCTTTTTGTGAGACACCTAACTTACTTGAATAATATCTGTCTAACCAGTTACTACCCCAATCCATGAATCTAAGTGCAATTTACACATGTTTATGTAGTGAATTGTTGTTTAAAATGGAGAAAAGCAGTAGTATATATGAATTGAATATTTTGGCTAATAAGTATTTGATTTATATTAATGATTTAACTGTTTATTTTTTATGACTAAACAAACTGAAGGTTTCAGTGCCCGGTTGTCTGTGTTCACTTCCTTCCCTCTCACAACAAAACAGAAATCATAGATCATAGTAGAGTGTTTTTTACATTCAAGGCTAGAGATCAGTGTTTCTTCTTCCTGTGGAAAGAATGTACTTGATCTCTCTAATTTGTTTAGAATTTTGGTTAACATATGAAATTCTTTTCTTTCAATATCTTGAACTTTTAGTTTTCTTTCAACTTTGTAAATATTTATGCAGATTGCAAAATACCTTATGTTTTGGTAGTAATTATGGTGAGAATACCACATTGATGAGGTCAATTTTGTTAATCATGCAGAGAATTATGTGCCATATTCAGGTCTTTGCACTATCTAGATGGTTAGCAGTTAAGCTGCCTGTTGAGTTTTTTGAATTTGCTAGACATTTGCAATGGACCATACCCTATTTTTCTGTGCCATGGGAAGATGGAAATATGAACATGTTCATGGTAGGCACTAGTCCTTTTGGGAGCTCTAATTCCTTCACCAAAGCTTCAGCAACAATCACAAACACACTGTTTGACAAGAGTTTGAGTTTCACCGCTTCAGTGTATGGATCCCCTCTTACTTCTTCAGAGTACCAGCAATATTTTGAGGTTAGAACAAATTAATTTTATCAATACTGCTGAGCAAGTTAATTTCTTACCAATATTAATGAAAAACGGTCAATATCCTTACTTAACGACGCATACATGCAGAGCCAATATATGACACCAGAAGCTGAATATATTTTGGATTCACAACATTCTAGTGGGTAAGTTATACTTGTCAATACATCATAATATTATTTATATTTATGAAATTATAGCTTTAATTTCCATATGAAGAGGTCAAAATTAGGATGTAGATACCAGAACACCAATACTTTAGCTCCTCTTTTATGCTTATGTGCGTATGCTACTAAGATCTGTCAATCAATATTGATAACTTACTGTAATGGTATCTGAAAAATTTGCAACTTAGTAGAGCATGCTTTGCTTGTCAGAACATGCTTTCCTAGCTTTCAAAGACAGGTCTAAGAAAGGAAGTTGTGCAAATAAGCATTGCTGCAAAGATTATCCGTTAGTATGTTTAATTAGATTAAATCAGATATTACAAAATTTAAGTACAGGAAATGCAAATTTGAAGATAAAATGTGGTGCTTTAACTATCATTTTACTGATACAGTAATCCAAATTTTATTAAATAAGTAGGGAACATAATGATTTGTAGTATCTTGAACTTGATGCATTTTTTTTAATCTGCGAACAATAATAGAAAGGCACTCCTTCAGATAAATCAGGACACAGCCTCTGCTTTCAGATTATAATTAATTTATTAATCTAAGTATTCAAAGTTCAAATGCTGCAGCGATATTTGCTAACTTATATAACCTACTATCAGATTGATTGTTTTTTCTTATAGATGGACAGATTTTTATAGAAGCATGTTTTGGTTAGTTGTGATCTGTGGCGGATTGATGGTTCTGCATGCTTTTCTCCTCATTATCCTGAAATTTGGGAAGAGAAATTCTGAGAAGCATAGAATATATGGAGCACTCACATTCCCAAGATTTGAGATATTTCTTTTATTTCTTGCACTACCTAGTATTTGCAAGGCCTCTGCTGTCCTTATTAGAGGTAATCTTAATGTTATTAATTGTCACCGAACCAATTCAACCCAAAAATTTAAGCTATTGAGTGATGGCCTCTTTAATAGTTTATATTATTCTCTAACATGCCTCCTCACAAGAGAGCCTATTGGGCTTGAAAGATGATACATCAGGTCCAGCCTACCTTGCTAAGAAATTTCATAAAGAAAATGAGGGGTGACGAAGATTGAAACCGGGACACCGAGGCTCTGATACCATGTAAAGAATCAATTTGACCCAAAAGCTTAAGTTTTTGAGTGAATTGGTTCTTTACACATATAAAGAACCATTTTAACCCAAAAACTTAAGCTATTGGGTGATGACCTTTTTAATAATTTATATTATTATCTAACGGTCACCTAACCATTTGTGAACAATAATATTTGAGACCAATAACAAAAATAAAGGATGTCAGGTCCGGTTATTAAACATGTAATCAATATTAGCTGTTACTAACCATTTGATGTATGACCATAGGGGGAGCTCCTTCAGCAATGGCAGTTGGCATTCTTCTGCTGGTTTTTGTGTTCATTATGCTTCTAGCATTGTTCTTGTTCCTCTCGGTTGGAATTACATATGGGAGATTGCTTCAGTACAAGGAAGTTCATCAAGAAGGTGAGACATTTCACTGGTATCAAGAGCTTGTGAGAGTAACTTTGGGACCAGGTAAAAGAGGCCAGTGGACATGGATAGAACAACCTAAATCTGTTTATCTAACTATCTTTGGCCCTCTATTTGAAGATTTAAGAGGTCCTCCTAAGTACATGCTTTCACAAATATCTGGTGGCAATCTTCCAAGTCAAAGTGGAAGCATCATTGCCTCTGATGATGAAACAGAAGATGCAGAAGCACCTTTTATCCAAAAGCTGTTTGGGATTCTTAGAATATACTATGTGCTTCTTGAATCCATAAGGCGGGTTTCGTTGGGAATTTTGGCTGGTATCTTCATTCAGAGTCAATCTTCTCAGAGTCCAGTAATTATTATGCTGTCAATATCCTCTTTTCAGCTATTTTTCGTTGTGCTAAAGAAACCCTTTATAAAGAAAAAGGTTCAGTTAGTTGAGATTATCTCACTCACCTGTGAAGTTGCTTTATTTGCTACTTGTTTAGTGCTCTTGAAGAAGGAGGATCTTTCTGTGAGAACTGAGACTAAATTTGGGATTTTTATGCTTGTGCTGTTCCTAGTGGGGTATTGTTCTCAGGTTACTAATGAATGGCATGCTTTATATGTACAAACGAGGCTGCTAGACCCTGAGGAGAAGTCACTCTTAACAGGTTTGAAAATTGCTTCCATTGGTTTTCTTCTTTATTTCATCCCTAAAAAATGCATCAAAAACTTGGAAAAGAGGTTACCACAAAATGGACATGGAAATGAAGAAACTCGAGATACATCTTTGGGATGTGATCAGTACCGGCGCTCAGGCAGCAGAAACTCAGGTACACCTGAGCAACTATGGGTGAAACAGTTGAGGGAACTTGCAAAGGCTAGCTTTGGTAGGGAGAGAAGTTCAGCTCCAACTGATCCTTCCACTAGTGGCACTACTAGATGGAGTGGGTTTTGGGGAACCAAAAGGAGTGGGAGCTCTTCTTCTGATTCCAAGTCAAAACCAAATACATTGTACGAAGATTTGGAAGCCATTTTTGCATCCAAGTGAAAGTCATACAAAAAACGTAGTTAGAGTTTTATGTAAATAAAACAATGGGAATTATATATCTCCTGTAACGCCTCGTCTGCAGCCGGTTAATTAACATTTATATGATAGTAAGCGTAACATGCTCCACTTAATTAATGTGGAGCTAACTAAATAAATTTTCTCCTTTTCTTTATGTATTGCAAACCTTTTCACTTCCATGGCCAAAATAAAATGGACAGCATTTCCTCTGTATTTTGGACCACTGGAGATAATTCTCATCATGATAATCTTAACCTGATTGACAGTTTAATATAATCCAGATATAAACCATATTACCCAGCCATCCATGGCATCATAGGCTATGTCATAATCATACTGTCTCAAAATAATGTCCATGATGTTACTTATATAATTACATCAAATAAACAAAAGAGATGCAAATAAATAAGTAACATAGACCTGAGCATGCATAACTAACAGCATATACAGACTATCGACATGGCATAGACATCTCCTATGCTCTAAAAAATATACATGGCATATACAACTCCAAATAAAGTATGTAAGGTACAAATCTAAATATCCACATGACCCTGACAATCATGTCAAGTAGTATCCCTCATCGGCCCTCTAGTTACGCGATGCCTCAGCACCATCAGCTCCTGTATCTGAAATGGTAATCCCCACGACGCGGGGTGAGATAATATAATTACCTCAGTAATCTAGGGACCCTTGGAGGGCTCCTCCACCCCTAAGCTCACTTCTGGTATAAACACAGTATAAAAATTCATGCATGCATCAGAATATGTATGACAATGCAGTGTGCAATAATGTAATCCTACTGGCCAGAGAAATATGACAAGTATGCATTATGCAATGAAACACCGTCTTGCAACATAACGTATGAGGAAACACCGTCTCATACTATGCATTAGGAAACACCGTCTTGTGTGGCACACAAACATGCATACATATACATGCAACATATAACATCATTTTCACATATCATATCAAACTACCATCCTCCCTCGGAGTCTGGTGGAACAAATGGGGGATTAACTCCAAGGACCGAAAGCTTACCTGGCAAGCAGCGTCCTACAATAATTCTCGTGTCCACAGAGTCACGATCTCTCACAAAGTCACAACCTAGTTCCAAGATGTGAAGACAATCAGTATTCCTATATACCAGTCTACCACGTTTAATTTTTAAGACTACACATACAAGAAACCTACACTTGATTTTTAGTCCAATTTATCAAAGTGTCCTAAATGGCGATTTCATAATTTTTCCTTTTACGGGAACCAATCCCAAGCATGTTTAACAAAGGAACTCACCTACAAATCACTCTCCAACTACTCATACCATTTAATCCCAATTTATACAACCTTATATCATGCATTTTCTCCAAAAACACAAGAGGAGAGTTAGGGCATTTACCTTAAAAGCTTCAAATCACTAAGAGAAAGACAATCCAAGCCTTCAAGCCAAGAAAAACATCATTTTTCTCCTCTTGTGAACAGTACCTGCGACCTAGAGATGTAGAAATATTTCAATATAATGACTCCCAACTAAAACTAAGCTATGGGTTTTGTAGAGGATGAAATTTGACACACTTTAGGCTTTGGAATGGATTGATTTCATCAATCATAGCTCAAGTTATCAAGGATTGAAGATTTCTCAAACTTTCCTTTTTTTTTTCTTCCTTTGCTCTCTGTCGAGTTGAAGCGCTGAAGATGAAGAAGAATAGGGAGCTTTAGGTACTTAAGTGATTTAAATAAACCCAATGGGTATAAGCTCATCTATCCTGCTCACTAAACTCTCATTCCAACTTTGCACACTAGTCCAGAATATTTTTATGGTAATATTTTTAATTTTACTTTTCACTTTAGGGTAACTTTATTTACCTGCATTTTTACCCCTTAACTGTCATTTTAACTCATTTTTCATCAGAGGTGACTTTATTTCTTTTTCTTCTATCTTCCTTATAATTATTCTTCAATATTATGATTAACATCATCAATTTATAATTAAATCCAGCACTACATGTGAGGGTTTTTATATCTCCTAATGCAGGAAATGTTTCATCTTATGCCATAGACACAAACACATTTGGGGCCATTGTTTTTATAAAAAAACAAAATAAAAATAAAAGTGTTGTGCGATTTTCGAACTGTAAGTAAGAGATGAATAAATCTTCCTATAACATTATTCTCCCATAAACAATATATATCATTATTTTTAGCCTCTTGCCCTAATTTGTTTATACCTGTTGAATATCAGGACACAATAGGTTTGTAAGCAATCCATGTATTTCAACTACACAACGGAAATTCTATTATATAACTGAAAGAAGAGGAATTACAAAAAGACTTACATGATGTGGGACTTCTAAACTATTATTTACAACATTTCCCCTCAAGCTGGAGAATATAGATCATATGCACCTAGCACCAAGCTTGTTACATATGTAATCTATCTTAGATCCTCTCAAAGACTTAGTGAATACATTAGCTAATTGATCATTTGAATTAACAAAATTCGTGACTATATCTTCTAAGAGGACTTTTCCCTAGTAAAATGACAGTCTATCTCAATGTGCTTGGTACTTTCTTGAAACATTGGATTTGAAGCAATATGCAAAGCAACTTGATTATCGCAAATGAGAGATGTTGGGCCAATGTCTCCAAACTTGAGTTCCTTCAGTAGTTGTTTTAACCAGATGAGTTCACAGCTGGCCATGGCCAAGGTAGTCAAGATCGCGATTTTACTTAAGATTGGAAGGGGGTAACAAGATCGTAAATCGTGGGATCGGCGCGGATCGTAAAGATATTACTAAAGGAAATTTTAGCAACAATAAAAAAATTTATGCATATAAAATAACATTTATCTCACAACTTAAGTCCTAAAAGACAATTAAATCTTCAAATATTAAAGAAAACTTCAAAGCATTCAAAATAAAAACATCATCTTAGCATGGCATCTCCAAAGTTGAAAACATTCAACTTGAGTCACAAATACAAAATACCAAATAAAAACATCATCTAGCATGGTATCTCCAAAGTTGAAAACATCCAACTTAAGTTGCAAATACAAAATACCAAATCACCAAAACCAAAACAAAATAGTTCAAACTTAATCTATCAAAGCATTCAAATCACAATCATCATCTAGCATGGGCATAGCATCTTCCTCTCAATCTTCAGAGGCTTATACATCAAAATTTGGTAACTCCAAATCATTTGAAAGCTCAACCATGGTTTCATTTTGAGTTGGCACCAAGTTGTCTACATCTAAGTCTTCAATGTTAGATGGACTTTCATCATTTTTCGCTATCCAATCATCATCAGAAGAAATATCATCAACACTATACTCATTCATTTTTCTAGCCACCTTCTTCTTAGCCAATCTTGAATTAGCCATCAAATAAACAACATCATTCATAGTCTTTTGTTTCAAACGATTTCTTTTCTTTGTATGGACCTAAGCAAATATAAAAACAATTAATACAAAGTTCATTCTCGAAAAGAAATTCAATTCATATTTCATATTCAAGAAAGTTTACCATCTCAAAGGCACTCCAGTTACACTCACAACTGGAGGAACTGAATTTCAAGCTCAAAACACAAACAACAAATTTTTGGAGCTCTAGATGTTCATCCCTATACGACTCCCACCATTCTGCTGGAGTTTTTTTTTTCTTAATAGCAATCTTGGCTATTGGATTACCAAAAAAACTTCCTTTGATACTTGAAATCTTCAAGTTGCGCATCAATCTTAGATATTTCTTCTATATCCCCCACCATCCTTTCTAAGCATTAATATAATCCACGTTTCACTTCATAATCAGCTCTAAAAGAAGAATTATAATGTAATTGCAAGTTAAGGTAATAGCTTGCAGCATGCAAAGGACAATGAAGTTGCATGTTCTATCTGTCATCAATGACTTCCCACATAGGCAAATAACTAAAGAATAAAAAAAAATTGAATTAGTTTAGAAATAAAAAACTATAAATTTAAAATTTAAATCAAACTTTACAATTTACCCTCTTGCGACGCCGTTGAAGGCAGGAACAATTCTCTCTTTAGCCCGATCAATCTCCTCATAAATGAAGCCCATGGCTAGCTTCTCATCTAAATCAACCATATGGAGCACCCTGACCAAAGGATAAGCTCCCTTCAAGCAAGTAATAATATTTTTCCAAAACTCCTTGTCCAAAACCACATCTTCTATAAGCTTCCCATCCTTGTCTTTGCAAACCAGCTAGACTTCCATTCTTTGGAGGTGAACATCTGAATCGATGCTCCTTTATTATCATGGAGGTACCCCAAAGTTAGGTAAGATGTGGCAAAACGAGTCATGGCTGGTCTCATCAAATATTTTCCTTCAGTGAAGCGGTGCAATAAAGTAATCAAAGAAGTTCTTGAATAAATATATGTTGTGATTTTTTTCCCCTGGAATAGTTTGATGGCGAACCGGTATCCTCTTCTCCAAATCCTCCAACATTAAATCAATGCAATGAGCTGCACAAGGTGTCCAATGCAATCTCTTTCTTTTCTCCATTAACATCTCTCGTACAACTTTGTAATTTGCTCCATTGTCCGTCACCACTTGAATAACATTCTCTTCACCAACCTCTACAACAACATCATCAATCATCTTAAAAATTTTATCAGCAGTTTTAGATATTTCAGATATATCAATAGACTTAAGGAACACATTTCCCTTAGGGCTGTTCACTAAGAAATTTATGATAATCCTCCTTCTTTTGTCGGTGCACCCATCTATCATTATTGAGCATCCAAATTTCTTCCAATAAGCTTTATGTTCTTCAATATTCTGCATTGTTGAATCATATTTTTTCTTCAAATATTTAACTATGATCTCATGGTAGGATGGAAGCTTGAATCCTGGACCATGTTTTGAAACTGATTCAAACATTTTATAGAATTCCTCTGTCCTTGCCACATTGAATGGAATAACATTATTGTACAAAAAGAGCCAATGTCTTCATATGCTTCCTCTCTCAAATTCTTCTTGAAGATGCTATTTATTGTAGCTTGAGTGCTCACTCCTTTTTTTAAAAAAATATTTTCATCTCCCCCACTATCTTCTTCATTATGTTTTCTTTTTCCACCAAATTCATTATCATCATCAACTTCTGTGAATGTGAGTGATTTCTTCATTAGTCTCTCTTGTAAAGAAGATACAATTCCAAACATTATTTTTCTCACTTCTTCAAGAATAGAGCTACAAACCCCCCCCATCTTTTTATGTTCCTGCCAAATGGTGCTAGAATCGGTAAACACCTCCAGATATTGTCTTTTTGCAATAGTTATATTGAAAATTTCTCCCACTTCCATCAACTTCAACACCATGCTTCCATCCCACATCATACCTACTTCCAACAGCATTTTTCATTTTAATTCCTCTACTAGAAGTAGCTACAACAACAACATCATTATTGGCACTAGCACTGGAAGCCATTTTCCAATTGACAAACTACCCCAATCTAATTTGACAGAATAGAAAATACAGAGGAAAACAAATTATTTTATTAGAAAAATAAAAGAGCCGATGAAAATAAAAAACAAACAGCCACTTGATGGATGCAGTAATACTAACACAAAATAAAAAAAAAATAAAAGATCATAAAAAAAATGAATAAAAATAAGAGAGTTGAAAGAAAATAAAATATAAATAATAGATAAAAATTTATTTGAAGTTTAACATCAAAAGAAAAATTATTTTAAGTTTAACAGAAAAAAATAAATAAATAAAAACTTACTAGCCACTTGATAGGTGCAATAATACTAATATGAAATAAAAAAAGAACATAAAAGATCATAAAAAAAAGTGAATAAAAATAATAGAGTTGAAAGAAAAAAATAAATAATAGATAAAAAATTTATTTTAAGTTTAACAGCAAAAGAAAAATTATTTTAAGCTTAACAGATAAAAAAACAAATAAAAAAAACCTCACTAGCCATTTGATGGATGCAGTAATACTAATATGAAATAAAAAAAGAACATAAAAGATCATAAAAAAAGTGAATAAAAATAATAGAGTCGAAAGAAAAAAATGCATAATAGATAAAAAAAATTATTTTAAGTTTAGCAGAAAAAGAAAAATTATTTTAAGTTTAACAAGAAAAAAAACAAATAAAAAAACCTCACTTGATGATTATATCAGCGAAACCACTCAAATAACAAAAATAAAATAAAACGGAACCTGAAAAGAAGCACTTGATGAGCGAAGACGAGAGAAAATGAGCAAAACCTAAATGATGAAAAAGAAGAAAGAACACAAAACGCTGAAGGAGACGAAGAACCAGCAGTCAGAAGTGACCTTTTTCTTCTCTGGTCAGCCGCGCGACGCTGTCTGTCTCACTCGATGCTGTCTTTCTCAGTCGTCTCACTCATGATGTCTCGTTCATTTGTTTTCTGATTTGAGCGATGAGTAAGGCTTTGTAAAATTGCAAGGTTAGTTGGGATATGTGGGTTTGCAGAAGTAATGGGTTGTTGGGTTTTTTTATTTGGGTTAAAACCCATTTTCGAAATCGGGTCAAAAACGGGTAAATGGGTTTTTTTATTCGGGTAAAAAAATTTATAGGATCGACTATCCCAAATAATTTCACGATCTTACGAGTTTCCCCGACGATCCCACACGATTTTGCTTGAATACGATCTTGTAATCGGTCTGGATCATTTTTGGTGTAGAAAATCGTAAAATCGACGATTTTAGGATTAAAATCGCGATTTTGACTACTATGGCTATGGCCATAGAGCAATATTCTTCTTCAGCGCTTGATCTGGAAACTACTCTCTGTTTCTTGCTTTTTCAGGAAACCAAATTACCTCCAATGAATACACAATACCCAGAGGTGGATCTTCTATCAATGAGGGAACCTTCTCAATCAACACCTGGGTATCCAACACTTTGGTATAAGCTTTCTTTTTATAGAGGAAACATTTACCTGGAGTAGTCTTGATGTACTTGAGAATATGAATCACTGCATTCCAGTGATCTTTGCAAGGAGAATTCAAGAACTGACTTACCACACTGAGTGCAAACGAGATATCTAGTCGAGTAACTGTGAGATAGTTCATCTTCCCAACCAATCTTCTATACCTTTCTGGATTTAAAAATAACTCCCCTTGATTTGACAAAAGCTTGACTTTTGGATCCATAAGGGTATCAACGAGCTTAGCATTTAATAGAGTTGTCTCCTCAAGGATGTCCATAGCATATTTCCCTGGATATCACAATACCATCCTTGGATTGAGAAACTTTAATTCCCAAGAAATATTTAAGTCTTTCGAGATCTTTTGTCTGAAAATGATGACAGAGATGTTGTTTTACCTGAGTAATGACTTGATGGTCGTTACCTGTAATGACAATGTCAGCAACATATACTACCAATAAATGGATCCGGAGTCTGAGTGACGATAAAAAAAATTGAGTGATCAGTGTAACGTGGCCTGGGCAAAGGGAAAGGAAATATCTGAGTAAGTGGCTTACAGATCAAAAATCAAATTCAAAGAGGAATCGGTATAATTGTTTAGACATGGCAAAATCTTCTTCTTATTTCAATTTCTCCCTTTTTTTCTTGTTTCACTTATTCATGCAACATATTTTTTTTTTCTTTTCCATAAGCAACTTTTCCTTTTTATCATTTTTTCTATACAGATACATATTTCGAGCACTTCTTTTCATCTAATTATGCCACATCCTTTTGGCTTTTGCCACTTTTCAACCTCTCCTTCCATACTCTAGAGTTTGATTATGCCAATTTTTTTTGTTTAAATATACTAAGCTCCTTATTTAAATTTGAAATTCAATCTAATTTGGGTGAGGATGTGTACGGAGTGGCTATTCATAAATTGGGTATCAATGAACAAATAGGCCTAGGCTCAAGGGGCTTAATCAAAGGATTAACACACGGGGTGGTTATTTGGCTATCTAACTTTAAGAAGAAAAAAATGCCTCTATCATTTCAACAAGTATATACCACAGATCATTTCAAGCAAGAAACAAAATAAGTTCTAGAGTAATTCAAATACTGTAGTGCACACCCAAAAAAAAATTGTTTAGGCTCAAAAGTTAAGGGTGCAAGACTAATCTTCCACTCTTTATCCGAATCACTTTAGTTATTCTCCTAATATTCTAGTGAATTATTAAACTTGTTTGACTAGTGTTTATTCATTTGTGAAAATAATATTCGCATCATTATACTCATGATCTAGAAAAATTATCAATCTCTTGTAAAAATAATCCATCTATGCATACATGTTGAGCAAAAAGAAAAATTTTAAATTTCACCAAAAATTTAGTGATAATAGAGATGGGAACTCGAGACTTAACCATTCAAAAGTCTCTAAAAAAATTAATTAAAATAAAATGAAAGAGAATTAAAAAAGTTCCTATCTAGTCGGATATTCTCTGTCTAGTCATGAATTTCTTCTTACCATTTGAAAGTTGATTTCTGATGGATCTCTCGGTACTCATTCCCAGATTTAAATATTATTGTCCCAACAATTAATTTAAATCTAGAAAGAAAATCCTAGCGTTCAGCCAGAATAATAACCGCACTTTGAAACGGATCACAGATCATGAAAAATACTGGTTAGGATGTCAGAACATCCAAAAAGTGTGAGAGTCAATATCAATGTACAACGCTTATCATCATGAAAAAAATCAAGTGAAAAGAAAAGAAAACTAAAAGTAAAAAACAAAAGTCTAAGCATTGAGACAATGGTTGATGAGTCTCCAATTTATTATGTATTAAAGGTTAATATGAGCATAAAATTGATTTAAAAGTAATTAAAAGTTATGAAAATTATAATTAAATTGTTATTTTATTCTCACTAATATTCTCATAAAAAAATTCTTCTATTTTGCAGTAATCTTCAGCTCAATAAAGAGATAAATTGGAGAGCTCAAATGGATTTGCTTTGGATTTTTGAATCATATAATTCATTGAAGATCTTATTGATTCTTCCCTTGAATATTTTTAAGGAAAGATTTTAAAGATTTGATTAAAGATATGATTGGAGATTCTAGTGAAGATTCCATTGAAGATATTATGGAAAATTAAAAGATGTGGTTTCATCACTATAAAAAGGCAACTCTTGGAAACACAAGGAGGTTCGACACAGTGAAAGAAAGAGAACACCGGATACCAAAGTTGGAGTTTTTAGAGATAGAGGAACTGGAAGAATTTGAGCACCATTAATTTCTTATTCTTCTTCATGACTTCTTCTTATTCTTTTTATTTCTTTGTTTTGTTTAAGCCAACTATATTTGGCTAAGTTTCTTTTGTAGTTTGGGTCACGAACCTAATGTGAACCTTTTTGATATTTGAATTGTTTTTATAATTATTTTTTTCCAATTAGTTTTATTTTACCTTGAGTGAAAAATCTATGTCCTTATTAAAACTGATCAATCTTATAGGGTTTTGAGGGTTAGAGCTCACAATAGGCATATTGAAATTTTAATTCTGACTAAGGTAAAATAATAATTTATGCATGATCTAGACATAGGCTTGTAAGAATTGCAGACTTCCTAGTTCATTGAACTTAATGCTTAATTCAAAAGGGATTACTAAGACATTAGAATTCTAATTGAGTTAAAGGGTTAAATACACTAAGACATTAGGGTTTAATCAATTTCTTTAGATTAATAAAGGGGGATCAAAGGTGAAGTGCACCCTAGCTACAGTTCTTTATTATAATTTCTTAATCGTTCTTGCATGTTCTTGATTGTTTTTACAATTACTTTTCATTTTATTTTAATTCAACAATTATACTCTACATCAAATTGATTTGTCCAAATTAAAGGGAATAGTGAGAATAGTACTTGGTGTATTAATCCTCGTAGGACGATACTCTACTCACACTTTTATTACTTGAAACAATCGGTATACTTGCCGTAATCGCAACAAGTTTTTGACACTTTATTTTTTTTTACTAAATTAATTTTTCTTGTTTTATGCGAGGCACAGTTCATCCTTCTTCTTTACAATTTGATCCAGAGGTCGAGAAGACTGCAAAGAAGAACACGAAACTCACCAAGCAAAAGAAGAATCCTCTAGTTCACAACCAAGAGCGAAACCAGATATGGCTGAAAATAATCTGCCACCACCTCCTAAAGAAGAATTAATGGAATCATTCCTCACACCAAACTTCACAAGACCGAATTTGAGTATTGCAAGACCAACGATTGCGGTTAACAATTTAAAAATCAAGCCATCACTAGTCTCATTGGTCGAGTGATCTCCATTCGCGGGAGAAGATATAGAAGATCCACATGAGTTTCTTGACAGATTTCTGCTGATCTGTGACACCGTCAAGAATAATGGGGTGTCAAATGATGCACTGAGATTGCGATTGTTTTCATTTGCCGTTAAGGGGGGAACACTCAGATGGTTAGAACAACAACCAACAAATAGAATTAGTACTTGAGAGGATATGGCTGCCAAATTCTTAGCTCAATTCTTCCCGATGACGAAGTACAACCGGTTGGTGAATGGAATCACTAATTTCATTCAATCTGATGGAGAGACTCTGTGTGCAGCATGGAAAAGGTTCAAGGAACTCTTGAGAAAGTGTCCTCAGTATGAGTTGCAACCCGGAGAGAAAGGTCGTATATTCTTCAATGGGATGACACCAACTTTAAGAATGGTTACCAATGGTGTGGCTAGAGGATCTAACAGGCAGAAAACACCCACTTAGACCCTAGATTTAATTGAGTCTATGGCAAGAATGGAAAATGAAAGTATAGCAGCTTAGCCAAAGAGAGGAGTTTTCCAGTTGGAAAGTAATGATGACATGTTAGCTGAGCAGAAGTTTATCTCATAACAAATTGCTATTCTGAATAGCAAGTTTGAAAAGCTTCAGGCTCCTATAGCTCAAGTTAAATTAGTATCTTACGAATATTGTCAAGGAGAGTATGAGACTAATGAGTGTAATATACTCATAGGAGCATATCCAATTCAAGTTAATAGGATCTGGTATGATCAGAGAACTAAGCAGAATCTTCCAAGGAATCAAAACAATGCTTTGGGGAATACTTTTAACCCCAAGTGGAAGAATCATGGAAGTCTGGACTACAAGTTAAATCAATATTTGCAACCTCTATCAATTTCACAGAGTCAATCGTCCGAGTTAGAGAGAGCTTTGCTGTAGTTGACAAAGACCACTGATACATTCATGAATGAGACAAGGTCTCATCACAAGAATCAAGATGCTTATCTTAGAAACTTGGAGAACCAAATTGGGAAATTGTTAAGACAATTAGCCGAGAGGACTCAAGGCCAGTTTTCGAGTGATACTATAGTCAATCCGCGAGAGCATTGCAAGGTAATCACTACAAGGAGCGAAATTGTAATTGCGCCTCAAGAAAAGCCAAAAGTGGTTCAGAAAAAAGGTAGATGTTGAGCTCAGAAAGGCATAAGAATAAGAAAAAGAAGTAGAAACACCTGCACGCAAAGATAAGCCAATTCAGAAAGACAGAGGAGAGGTAAAGGAGCAACCTTCTGAAACTCTAAAGAAGCAATGAAATTTCTCTCGCTTTAAGAAACCTCCTTATCCCATTAAGCTCAAGCAACAGGCACAAAAGCAACAATATACCAGATTTTTAGATGTATTTAAAAAGTTGCAAATTAATATTTCTTTTGCTGAAGCTTTAGCTAACATGCCTAATTATGCTAAGTTTATGAAAGATTTATTATCTAGAAAGCAAAAGTTGCAGGAATTTGAAACAGTGGCTCTCATAGAGGAGTGCAGTGCCACTATTCAGAAGAAGTTTCCACCAAAGCTCAGAGATCCATGGAGCTTCAATATCCTGATTGCGATAGGCAACATTAATGTTGGCCTGACATTGTGTGATTTTGGAGCAAGCATCAACCTTATGTCATTGTCTGTGATGAAGTCTTTGGGAATTTCAGAATTGAAGCCCACTATGGTCTCTCTACAACTTGCTGATAGATCTCTAAGAAGACCAAATGGAGTCATTGAAGATGTTCTTGTCAAAGTTGACAAGTTCATATTTCCTGCTGACTTCATAGTCCTTGATATGGAGGAAGAAGGTGACATGTCCCTTCTTTTGGGAAGACTTTTCTTAGCCACCGCCAAAGCATTAATTGATGTGGAGCAAGAAAAGTTAGAATTGAGAATGAATGATGAAAAGGTTACCATCAATGTCTTTAAGGCTATGAAGCATCCTGAAGACAAAGAAGATTGCTTTCAAATCGATGTAATAGAAGAAGCAATTTTAGAGAAGAGCCTTGAGGAAATGAAACCTCCCACTTTTGAAGATCATTTTGCATACATTTTGCACTCCTTAGAGCTACTCAATGATGATAAATTGATTGACGTAGTTAAAGATATTGATTCAACTGAGATTTTAAACGCACAGATAGAAGAGTTAGTTGAATTGACTAGAAAACTTGGAGATCAAGTTTACTACATTATTGATAAGGAAGTTGATCAGAAGTATGAGGAATGCAAGCCAAAAGTTAATATGGAAAAACCCAAGAGCAAAGGAAAGCATGTAAAGACTAAATTTAGAGTTCCTTACACGACTCCATGCCATCCATCGATGCAGGATTATTCTGGAAGGACACAATAATGGACCAAGCAGACTAGGTCATTAATGGTAGCGTGCTTCCGACCACAATAATCACAAGGGGTATGGCAGCTCGTGACGTTAAACAAGCGGTAATTGGGAGGCAACCCAATCAGTTTTTCTATTTCGTCTTATTTATTTTGTTATATTTATTTTTTTGGTTTATTTTATTTCTTTTTCCTTTAGTACTGTATTGAGATGCATACTTACTCTATTATCTGATGCTAGTATTTTCATTGTATTATGTTTTCCTCTAGTGTATATGTTCCTAATGTGTAGAATAGATCCATCCTACATCTAATTTAGTTATTGCTGAGGACATCAATGTTCTAACTCTTGGAATTGTAGGGCGTATAACATATTTTGACTAAGGAACTGACACCAAGAGAAGGACACCTAACATAATTTTCAAATTCAGGGGAGATATCTCAATCCTTTTTATTTTTTTATTTTATTTTTTTTACCTGTTGATTTTTTATTTTTGGTTTTTGATTTTGTTTTTAGTTTTCTTTTCTTTTTCTACTGGTCTCTGAATGTTTTTCCAAGATAGCATGAGCTGAATTGGTTAATAAATCTGAATAAACTCTAGAAGACACAAGTGACAATGTGAGAATTCATAATGATTTTTTTTCTGTCATGACATTGCATTGAATATTATTTAGAGAATATGACTACTCGATTGTGTGATTTTCTTTTGAGAATTTTTAGATAATGCTTTTATGTGGAAATTAGAATTAGATTTTAGCTTGAAACCATAGCCGTGAAGTTTGAGCCTAAACAATTAATTTTTTTTAGAGAGGCATCACTGTAGTGGTACTCTAGAACTTGATATGTTTATCTGAGATGCACGCATGAATTGAAATGATAAAGGCACTTTGTCTTTTTAACCACTTGGCTAAATAGCCCACCTGAAAAGAATTTTTTTCCATTGCTAGCCCCTTTGAGCCTTAGACTAATTTTTGTTCAATTTTCCATAAATTACTTAGCTTATATTCCTGTTGACTCACCCTTGAATGAGATTGAAATACAGATCAAAGAAAATTCAAGGTGAAGTTCTCCATTGAAAGTTAAGTGATAAAAAAGAAAAGAATACCTCAAAGGAAAAAAGAAATCTGTGTGAAAAGAGGATGTGCAAAGGAAAAGAAAGAAATTGTGAAAGAAAAATTATACTCTAAATTATTAGCAAGAAGAAAGAGAAAGGTGATGAAAAAGGAATAAAAACCATGCATTGAAAAGAAGAAGTAGTGAAATCATTGTTTGAGAGTTGCCTGAGCTGTGAATTGAATTAAATGTGTTTCAATCTCACAAAATAAGATTAGCTAATTTCCACATATTCCTACCCCTAAACTAGGCCACGTTATAATCCTAAAAAGTCCTTTTGATCAATTCCTGCATGTTATCTATGTTCCTCATCTTTAAGAACTTGAGAATAAGAGCAAGCCTATGGTAGTGCTATTACACTAATGGATAGAGCGATTATACCTCAAACACTTGAGTGATGAGTGTATTGTTTATCTTAATACTGGGTATTCAAGTTAGATTCGAATTTCCTTTTTGAAACTGAAAACTCTTGTTTGAAATTCTCAACACTGAAAATTATTCATGCTTAGCATAATACTTTTATGAGTTTCTGCTTTAAATTATTTGTTTGATGCAATGTTATGCTTGAACTTTATGTGTCTCTTCTCACAAAGTTATGCTCCTGCTTCATAGTGTTTATTCTAAGTTCATTACTGAGGATAACAATATTTAAATGTGGAAATTATTTGATAAGTCGCTAATTTATTATGCATTAAAGGTAAATATGAGCATGAAATTGATTTAAAATTTATGAAAATTATAATTAAAGTATTATTTTATTCTCAATAATATTCTAAAAAAAATTCTTATATTTTGCAGTAATTTTCAGCTCAATACAGAGATAAATTGAAGAGCTCAAGGAGATTTGCTTTGGATTTCTGTATCGTAAAATTCATTGAAGATCTTATTGAATCTTCCCTTGAATATTTTTAAGGAAAGTTTTCCTTTAAATATAAAAGAGAATATTTTAAGGATTTGATTAAAGATATGATTGGGGATTCTAGAGAAGATTCCATTGAAGATATTATGAGAAATTAAAATATATGATTTCATCACTATAAAAAGGAAACTCTTGGAAACACAAGAAGGTTTGACACAGTGAAAGGAGAAGAACACTGGATACCAGAGTTGGAGTTTTCAGAGATAGAGGAACTAGAAGAATTTGAGCGCTATTGATTTCTTCTTCTTCATGACTTCTTCTTATTCTTTTTATTTCTTTATTTTGTTTAAGCCAACTATCTCTGGCTGAGTTTCTTTTGTAGTTAGGGTCACGGACCTGATATGAACCCTTTTGGTATTTGAATTGTTTTTATAATTCTTTTGTTCCAATTAGTTTTATTGTACCTTGAATGAAAAATATATATCCTTATTAGAAATGATCAATCTTATAGGGTTTTGAGGGTTAGAACTCACAATAGACATATTGAGGTTTTAATTCTGACTGAGATAAAATAACAATTTATGCATGATCTAGACATAAACTTGTATGAATTGCAGACATCCTAGTTCGTTGAACTTAATGCTTAATTCAAGAGGGATTAATTAGACATTATAATTCTAATTGAGTTAAAGGGTTAAATACACTACGATATTAGGGTTTAATCAATTACTTTTTTTTGTTGGTAAATAGGTTTAATCAATTACTTTAAAAGAAGATGAATTGACTGAACAATTGAAATAATTGAATATAGGAATTAATTTAGATTAATAAAGGGGGATCAAAGGTGAAGTGTACCCTGGCTACAATTCTTTATTATAATTCCTTAATCATTTTGTAATCGTTCTTGCACGTTCTTGATTGTTTTTACAATTACTTTTCATTTTATTTTAATTCAACAATTATTCTCTATATCAAATTGATTTGTCCAAATTAAAGGGAATAGTGAGAATAGTACTTGGTTCATTAATCCTCGTGGGACGATACTCTACTCACACTTTTATTACTTGAAACGATCGGTATACTTGCCGTAATCGCAACAATGGTCAATCCTTATCTATGTCAGTAGTGGGTGAAAAGGGATGGAGAATAAGGGAAGAGAGAAAAGAAAAGGTATTTTAAAAATTTGATTTGATTGAGTGAACTTAAGCGCTCTATAAGGCGTTTTAGCGCACTCTTCGAATGCAAAACATGACCTTTGAAGCGCGCTTAAGCGCACATGTTGCGCATTTTTGCGCGCTTTGACAGAGGCTAATTGTCCTTTCTACTTATTTTTTGCGCTTAAGCTCCCTTATACGAGCTTAAGCGCTCTCTTCGAAATGAAACTTAAGTCAATGATACACACTTTAGCGCACCTACATAGAATTTAAGTGTGTTTTGGCAGAGACTAAAAGTAATTTCCATGTCAATTGGGAGCTTGAGCGGTCATGTTCTATGCTTTAGCGTGCTAATAAATTAAAAATTACTTTCCTCTGCTCTCTTGAGTGATTCATGGTAAGGGCAATTTGATATGCCTTCAGCATATGGGTAAAGTCAAGCCAAAAAGAAGAAGATTATTGGCTAATCCTGAGTAAAAAGGCAACGTTTATTGTTGCTTTGCTGAAATTCCAAATCCAGGATTGTTCAACTGACTTTATACTGATTTTGTAGGAAAAGTAGACAAAACTGGAGTCAAATTGAGACTTTCCAAAATGAAGATCCACGCTCATAGCGTGGATTTCACGCTGATGGCGTGAAGAACCAGAAACTCCCACGCTCATAGCGTGGAGTTCACGCTGATGGCGTGAAGATTCAGAGGCAGCCACGCTCTTGGCGTGGATCTGACGCTGAGAGCGCCAGATTGCAAAATCACAGACCGTGCTTCCTAAAGGGTAATTTTGGAAGATGAAAAAGAAGATTATAAAAAGGAGGCTCAGCACAGAATTAGGTATTCTGGACCTAAGGAGACCGTCGTGCGTCAGAAGGAGAGCTCCGGAGAGAAATTCTTGATCTTCTTCTTCTTCTTCTTCTTCTTTCTCTATTAATTTACCAGGTTTTATGAATATTGGATTTTTAGCCATGATTATGTTTGGCTAGTTTACCTTTTTTTATTGTAGTTAGGGTCACAAACCCTATGTGAACCCTTGTTACAACGGATTGGTTTAATTCTACTTGTTTATATAAAGTTCTTTATCTTTACCTTGTGCGAAATTTATATTCTCTTTATTAGAATTGATCAATCTGATAGTTGAGGATAGTTTGAGGGTTAGAATCCTAGATAAAAATATTGGGGTTTTCATCCTGAAAGGGGGTAGGATAACGGTTCATATGCATGCTAGGAATATATGTGTATTGAATTGCAGATGTTTGAATTATCGTGTTCATTGCTTAATTCTCATGAGGGGTTTCTAAGGGATTAGGATTCCAATTGAGATTAAAGGGTTAAATTGCCAAGGGATTGGAATTTAACTAATTAATTTTAGATGATAATTATCTGAGTATTTATATAATTGAATATTTTTAAATCAATCCAAAGCAATAAGTGGGGATCATAAGGTGAGTGCGCTCTAGCTACAATGCTTTTCTCACATTTACAAAAATCAATTCTCAATTTATTGTTCTATTTCTCATAAACAAAATTACAAAAACAAGTCTTTATAATTAGTTCTCACTTTTACACAAATCGACAATATTTGTCAAAAACCATTTGAACTCATCCATTCTTGAAAGGAATATTAATTGATATTCGACCCAATCCCTGTGGAGACGATACTCTACTTACTTTCTATATTACTTGTGCGATCGGTATACTTGCCGGAGAGCATCACAATTCTTTAAAATTATAATCCACAGTGTCTATTCAACTATAAGACTTATTCATGCAAGAATGATGCGCACAAGATTTTAGATAATGAAAATTGCATGTTAGTGTGCTTTACTCTTACATTTTAATCATCAGTCTCAATGCCTAATAATTTGTATTTTTTTTAGCAAAAGGAAAAGTAAACTAAAATAAATAAATGAAAAACAGTAAAGTGTGGGGTTGCCTCCAAATTAGCGCTTGTTTAATGTCATGAGCATGACAGACCTGACTTGTGATCATGGTGGCTCAAGGTATGGGCTTAGTGATGACCAAGCCCCCTCATTAAAATTTTGTTTCCCTCCATAATGCTCTTGTGCATATGGATGATATATAGTTGTAAAAAAAATGGCTAAATAACAACACAAGAGGGGGGTGAAGTGTGTTTTAAACTTTTTGCAAATAATAAAAAAAAATTAAAAATCCCTTTTCCAAGTAAGCATGCAAGAGAGATTTAACAATTAACAAAAACTCTCAATCTCTTAAACAAATTCATATTATAAAAAATAATGAATAAAAGATGAGTAATATGCCGTGGAAAATTAAAAGATATGGGAAGAGAAGATAACACCGCGAAGTATTCTGATTCACTCTCCACCATTGAGAACTACATCCAGACTGAGGCCGATCGTTCCACTATCGTCAAGCTTTCAATCGATTCTTGAAGAAATCATTTTACAAGAGGAATTTTACAAGACTAGTGATCTTCACTCAATTACGCTCAACCTAACCCTAGGATCATTCCAATTGAACAATCATAGCAGAAACAATCTCCCCAAATTCAGAATTACAAAGAAATAGAAGAAGAAGAAGAAGACGACGACTTAAAGAACTTTCTCTCTCTAGATATTAAACATATGCCCTATATGATATTCTTATTCAACCATAAGGATTTCTCAAGTTTAATTCACTCTCTCTTATGCTCTATTTTAATTCTCAAAAAGAACTCTTGGTATGGTATTTATAGACTTTTTCTCAAAATCAAATCCTTACGAAGAATCTCTAGATTTATGCATTAGATATTGTATCATGATTTTTTAAGAAAACTTTCCAAAACATCCTTTTGAAAATAAAATCAAAATCTTCAAATTAACTTTCCAAAATTTGATAAAATCAAATCAAATCTTTCAAAAAGGAAATCAATCTTAAATCAAAAACCAAATCTAATCAAATCTTTAAAAAGGAAATTAATCTCAAATTAACTTTTTCTTTTTTAAATCAAAAACCAAATTTTGAAAAAATCTATTTGAATTAAAAACAAAACTTTTACTTTTTCTTTCCTTAATTACCATGTGTGTGAGACTTGTATGTCAATGCATGAGTTTATGTTTCTAAATGCAATCTAGAGAGATATGACTCGATAAACTCAACTTCATATATTCTAAAACTCTAAAAGTATATGTGTCATGTACTTTAATTATCTTCAAGTGTCTTCATCCTTTGAGTCTTCTAGTTCCTTTCTTCTGATGAATCTTTGACTTTGATATTGACTTTGTACTTCTAAGTTAATCTTCCACTTTAGCAAGTTACATTGGTCTTCTAGTGCCATTTGGGACTTGTTGCATTGCCTTCTATGTTGTGCATCCATGTTGAGCTTGTTGGTGCTTTGTAATAATCAAAACTTCAATGTACAAACTTGGAAACCGAAGGTTCAACAATAGTATCCTCAAGAATTCTAAATTTGGCTTTTATGGCTTTCCTTTGCTCCTGGGCTTTTTTATCTTAACATTTGGCTTACCTTCTTGAGAAGACTACAATATAGAAGCCTTGATCTTTCGGTTGCGCTATAAATTGGGGAACTTCTTTGTCAAAGAACTTGAATATGGTCTGCTCTCCGTCTACCCTCAAGATCAGCTCGCCTTTAGGTACATCACTCAATGCTTCTGGAGTTGCCAAGAAGGGTCTTCCAAAGATTATAGGAATAGTAGCATTTTCCTCTATATCAAGGATGACGAAGTTAACAGGAATGATGAACTTGTCTACCTTGACCAGTATATCCTCAATGATGCCATATGCATGCTTTGTTAAGCGGTCAGCTAGTTGCAAGACTTCCTAGTTGGCTTTGCTTCAGTGATACCCAGCTTCTTCATCATAGATAGTGGCATCACGTTGATGCTGGCACCGAGATCACATAGAACATTATCCACTTCCACTTTGCCTGTGGTGCTTGAAATGCTGAAGCTTTCTGGATCCTTGATCTTTTTAGGTAATTTCTTCTGGATAATGGCACTGTATTTCTCTGTCAAAGTCACGTCTCATATTCTCACAACTAACGCTTCCTTGATAGTAGATCCTTCATGAACTTTGCATAGTTGGGCATATTCTCCAAGGATTCAATCAAAGGAATGTTGATCTGCAATTTCTTGAAAATGTCTAGAAACTTTGTATATTATTGCTTCTGAATCTCTTGCTTTAATCTCTGAGGATAAGGAATTCGAGCATAAGGTGAGAGATCTAAGGGCTTGTCTTTTCTTTCTAGAGATTTATTCTTCTCCCACTTTTTTAGGAGTATCCTTTTCAAGTGCAACTATGTTCTTCGCTTTTTCCTTCTTCTCCTCTTCAACACTGGGCTCCACACCACTCTTGTTTTCTTCAAAATGCTTCTCTATAGGCTGAATGACTTTCCCACTCCTAGTAATAATTGTATTGCAGTGCTCCCTTGGGCTGACTATGGTATCACCCGAAAAAGTGCCTTGAGCTCTCTCAAAAATTTTCCTATATAATTCCAATATGAGTTTCAAGGTTCCGTATAGATGTCTCTTGATTTCTCATTGTTGCTTCCTGATTCTTGAATACTACTCGGGTTTCTTACATTAAGGTAGTTATTTCACTTATGAAATTTTCTACACCTTGGATGTAATCATTAGTTGTTTTTGAGAGTTGCATTAGTGCTTTTTTCAATTCTAAAGGATTGCGGAGGTGGAGGTGGTTGCGGTTGTTGTGGTGCTGCAAATATTGAGATGATTTATAGTTAAAACCAGGGTGAGTTTTCCATCTTGGATTATAAGTATCACTGTAAGGATTGCTCTGGTTTCTCTGGGGATTATCCTGTTTTCTCTGATCATACCAGACTCTATTAACTTGAGTTGTCTCAATTCCTCCAAGGGCACCGCAGTTACTATTGTCATGTTCCCCTCCACAATATTCATAAGCTGGCATTTGCGTTTGAACAGTAGAGACTTGAAATTTTTCAAACATACTTGTAAGATTTGCCAACTATTGAGACATAACTTTTTGTTGAGCTAACATGGCATCATTGTTTTCTAATTGAGAAACCCTTCTCCTTGGTTGCGTTGGAACTCTTTCATTTTCCAAAGAAGCCATAGACTCAAATAATTTCAATGCTTGAGTGGGAGTTTTCTGTCTCAATGAATCTCCTACAACAACGACATTGATAAACATTCGGGAAGAAGGTGATATTCCAATGAAGAAAACACGCACCTTTGACCCAGACTTCAACTCGTATTGAGGACATCTTCTTAGTAAGTCTTTAAATCTCCCCTAAGAAAAACAAAGACATTTTCCTTCCTGTTGGGTGAAATCTGTGATTTCGTTCACCAACTGATTATACTTGGTCATTGGAAAGAATTTTTCCAAAAACTTGACCGTTAAATCTTCCCAGGAGTTTATACTGCCTGTAGGTTATTGATGAAGCCAACTCAATGCCTTCTCTTTCAAGGAAAATTGGAATAACCTTGAACGAATGTCGTCATTTGCTACTCCGTTCATCTTTACTGTGTCACAGATTAAAAGAAATTTGTCAAGATAAAGATAAGGGTGTTCCTCATCACCTCCTACAAACTGATTTTGTTGAACCACTGAGAGTAGTGTTGTTTTGATTTCAAAATTATTTGCAGCAACAGTTGATCAGACAATGCTTGATGTGGCTTTAGAAGGCTTGGAGCGAGAAACACATCCATCAACTCCTGCGGAGGATTATTGTTGTTTGCCATAGTTTCTTCCTTTTGTATAATAGAGCTTGAAGCTTCTTTTCTTGTTGTTTTATCTCTTTTGCAATCTTTCTATTTCTTTTTGTAGTTTTCTCTATCTCTGGATCAAAGTGCAAAGGCTCGGTGTCGACAGTTCCTCGCATAAACCAGTAAATAAACTAATTAAATAAAAACTAAATTAACAAAGAAGAATTTAAATAACAAAAAGTAAGGTCCAATCTAAAGAATGTATAGTTACTATTAATGTTGAAATAAATAATCTCCGCCAACGGTGCCAAAAACTTGTAACGAGTATGGGATTGTTCCCATAAGGATTATAATTTCAATCACTAATTCACTAATTCCGCTTAAGTTGGACAATCAATTATGAATTTCAATTTGGATTCAAAATTTATAAAACTAAATAAAGATAAGAACAAGAATGTAAAAATCAGATTGTTTGACAGTTAAGAAACGTAGCTAGGGTTCAACTTCCCCCAATCACCCTTTTTGTTTTGAATTACCTTTTTCAGATTAAACATCCTTAATATGAAGCCAATTGATTCTACTAATTTAATTAGGATTCAATTCCTTGACACCCTAAATCTTTAATCTTGCTAGAACCCTAGTTCTTCGGTTATTCCTCCAGAAATTTGAAGAAAAAAGGACCACTTAGCCTTGATTACCGTCAAACAACATGATAGGTCATTTTTCTTGATCAGAGAAATTGGAAGTTGCTTTTACCTAGTTCATTGTGTCGCTTTGGGGTTGTGACATAGTAGCAAGGGTATGAACTTTTCGTGCAGGTAGCAAGTACAAGCTTGAGATGTGTTGGGATATTCAAGTGTGATGAGTCCCACATTGGTTGGTAATGAGCTAAGTGAAGAGTATATAAGTGAAAGGACCCATGAACCCAATGCCTTAAGGTTTTGGGTTGAGACGTGGTGTCGGATCCACTTGCTACGGTTGGTGTAACCTTAGCTCATTGGTGGTGGCTCCCCGCCACGGGCTTCCCCTGGACCCGCTTGACATTGGAGTTTGAGGGAACAAATTTCCCAACAGTGGTATCAGAGCCGGATTGGGCTCAAGCTAGCCTAGTGATTGGCTAGGAGGCGGGTCGAGTAGTTTGTGCTTGGGGTACTTGGTTGAGGGGGAGCATACCAATGGTGGGTTTCACACTTGAGGGGGAGATTGTTGGGATATTCAAGTGTGATGAGTCCCACATTGGTTGCTAATGAGCTAAGTGAAGAGTATATAAGTGAAAGGACCCATGAACCCAATGCCTTAAGGTTTTGGGTTGAGACGTGGTGTCAGATCCACTTGCTATGGTTGGTGTAGCCTTAGCTCATTGGTGGTGGCTCCCCGCCACGGGCTTCCCCTGGACCCGCTTGACATTGGAGTTTGAGGGAACGAATTTCCCAACAAGATGAAGCGCCCAACACAACCAGGAACATGAAGCTGAAGAGCCATTGAAACACGAATCCTACGAGCTTTGGGAAAGACCACAACTTTATGCTCCCACAAACAAAGGCAATTTTATTTCTTTTACTTTTTTGAAAAAATTATTGAATATGTTGTGAAGTCAAAGACATAGAGAAAATGGTGAGTTTGATTTCTCTCTTCTTTGCTTTTTGTAGCCACTAAGATTTTTCGGATTAACATATTTCTTCTTTCATGTTTTTTTGTTTTTTATATAAAATAGTGTTGCGAAATCGGCAAGTATACCGTTCGTTTCAAGTAATAAAAGTGATAAGTAAGATATTGTTCCCTCGAGGATTAATGCACCAAGTATTAATTCAACTATCCCCCTTAAGTTGGAAAACAAAATTGGTTTGTATTGTGAAAGTAATTGAGTTTGGGATTTCAAAACAGAATTTAAAAACAATTAAATTTAAAACAAAAAATTTAAAAACAATTAAATTTGAACGCATGCAAGAGTATCAAGAACGTTAAGAAAATATTGGTGAAAAATTTGTAAAAAGACTGTAGTCAGGATGCACTTCACCTCTGATCCTCCCTTATATTCCTATATTGTGTTTTATAATTAACTAATTGGTTTCCTCAGACAATTCATTATTTCCCTATAAAATAGTTGAACCCTAATGTCTTAGTGATTTCAACCCTTTAACCCAATCAGAATCTAATGTCTTAGTAATCCCTCTTGAATTAAGCATTAAGCAAATGAATTAAAAGTTTGCAATCTATGTAAGCCTATGTCTAGGTCATGCACAAATTGTTATTCTACCCTTGTCCAGACTAAAACCTCAATATGTCTATTGTGAGTCCTAACCCTCAAAGCCCTATAATTTAGAATGATCAGTTCTAAACAGGATATGGAAAAATTAACACAGGTAGAATAAAACAAACAAACTAATTAAATTATAAAAACAATATAGAAAATATAAAGGATTCACATCAGGTCCGTGATTCCAACCACTAAAACAAACTAGCCAGACAAAGCTGGCTTAAACAAATTCAATAAATAATAAGTATTCATGAAAGCAATAAAGAAGAAGAAGAAGAAGATGATGGAAGATCAATGATTTTCGGTCTTCAACTCCGTCGGAATCCTGATTTCCAGCGTGAGCCTCCAAGAATTCTCACAATTCTCTCCAGCCAAAGATTATTTTGTCTCTGAGGTCCGAGTCTCTATTTATAGAGTTTATGCATTGCTTAGATATCTTGATTAAATCTTCATCGTAAATCTTGTTCCAACCTTTCACTGATTCAGGACAGGATTTGTTACTGATTTGTCTGCATCTCTCATGCTACTAGCGTGGTTCTCACGCTGTAAGCGTGGGAGTTCTGTTATCAAAGCTAGAAGTTCACGCTACTAGCATGGTTCCCACGTTGTGAGCGTGGTGTGCAAGAATGTCTGGCGCTACTAGAGCGAGTTTCACGTTGTGAGCATGGATACCTCTGGATGAAAAGTCCTTCTGGCGCTACTAGCGCCAGTGCCGCGCTAATAGCGCGGGGCTTCAGACTTGTGCTTCAAATTTGGGCTTCTTTTTGTCCTGTTTTACTACAAAATTAGAAGAAAATCAGTAACAAGATATCTGATTGAGATTTATCAATTTAATAACAATTATAGCCGTTTTTATCCAAGATTGATCAAGATTCTTTCTCTTTTTGGCTTTAAATCATATATATGCTGCAGGCATATCAAACAATTTCCAGATTTGAACGTTTCTGTCCTCAGCAATGTACTAGATCAAAGTTAGAAGCAAGGATGAATTATGTGGAGAGAAAAACATGGAGTACATATATCTTAAGAGATCAGACTGTTATGCATGTATAACTTCTTTGTCGAAAAACTCTTAAAAATGCTTTTCAGTTTTATCAAGAAATTCAGATCATAACTTGAATATTCCTCACTGGATAAATATGTAACTCTCATCACTCTAGTGTTTGAAGATTTCACACTCATTCCATCAGTGTAGTAGTAATTCCATAGGCTTGATCATATTCTCAAATTCCTAAGATTGAGGAACTCATTTGACATGCAAAACTGATCAAAAGGTCTTTGATAGGTTATAACTTGGCCTGGTTTGGGGTTAAGAATCTTTTGGATAGAGGCTAATTAATATTTGAGAGACTGAAATACTGAGATTTCTGACAATACTTTCTTCTCAATCTTTTAATTCTGCCACTTTTCATTATTTCAGGATTTTTATTCCCATTTCACTACCTTTTTCTTTTTCTTTCCTTGTTTTCAGATGTTTTCTTTCTTTTCTCTTTTGAGCTTCATTTTTGCAGACCATTCCGCTTTTTCCTTTTTCCACTTACTTAACTTTTCTTTTGAGAAGTACCTTAACTTTTTCCTTTGATCAGCATTTCAATCTCTTTCAAGGTGTGTCAATGGAGAAATGGTTAAGTAATTTTCATCAGGTTTTTGAATAAATTGGTCTAAGGCTTAAAAGGGCTAACAATGAAAAATTCTTCTAGATAGGCTATTTGGCTCTAAGTTAACAAGAACAAATGTGCCTTTATCATGTCAGTAATGCATGCAAGCCAGAGAAACAGATCAAGTTCTAGAAAACTACTACAGTGAGGCCTCTCTGAAAAAATATTTTCTGTTTAGGCTCAATCCTTACAGTTATAATTCAAGCCAGAACCTAATTTCAAAATTTCACATCAAGCATTATCTAAGAATTTTCATCAAAACAGTTATACAAACGAGCAATCATCACTCTCAGATTATTTAAGAAATTTAATGCTCCACAGATATCATGCTTCTTACAATTCAATCTATTTAATCACTGAGTAAGCTTTGTAAAATCTAGGAACGCTTGTTCAACAATTCACTTTTTTTGTATTTTTTTAATTTTTTTAAAAAATTGAATTAAAAATTAATTACGAATTGAATTAAAACAGCAGAAATAAAAAAAATTGAAAGGTTAAGATGTCTCCCCTTTTAACAGAAAAATTTCTGTTAGACGTCTCTATTGTGCAATTCCGCAGTTAGCAGTTATCACATATGGTATGCGCCAAATTCCCAGATTTAGAATGTTGTTGTCCTCACCAACAAACTAAACTAGTCGAGTGAAGCTACTTCTGCACAGGTGGAACACTCACACACTTGTTAAACATCAAACAGAATAATCATAAAAGTGAAATATATAAAAGGGAGACATAATCAAACCATAATCTAAAAACAACAAAAAGAAAATACTAAAGTCAAGGTAAATGGTGAGAACACTGGCGTTGGCAGCGTAGAGTTCGCGCTGTGAGCGCGGAGCTTCTGGAATTTTTGGAAATAATGACGCTGGAAGTGTTGATATCACGCTGTTGGCGCGGGTTATTCGTAATTTCTGGTGCTGTGAGCGCGGAGCTTACTGCCTCTTTTTCATTTGCCGGCGTTACTAACGCCATGTTGGCGCTGATAGTGCCAGTTCTCAGATTTAGACTTTTTCATATGGTCACTAATTCACCACTTACTTGATTTGTTAAAATTAGACTAACCTAAGCAAATAAAATAATTAATTAAGAAAATGTTACTATTGGGTTGCCTCCCAATTAGCGCTTATTTAACGTCACGAGCCTGACGTACCCCTTGTGATTATGGTGGTTGGAAGCATGTTACCATTGATGACCCAGTCTTCTTGATCCAGTATTGTATCCTTCCATGATCATATGCAAGTGGATGAGGAGTAGGGTTTTCAAGAACTTTAAACTTAACTTTCACATGTTTTTCCTTACTCTTGAGCTTTTCCATCTTCACCTTTGGCTTGCTTTCTTCATGTTGCTGATAGACTTCCTTCTTGTTTCCTTCCTCAACCTTTTTCTCCACAATGTAATTAACTTGATGTTTAGGTTGAGATGCAGGCAATGGAGCTTCATTTGTGAGTACCTTGAATATTGCTTGCTCTCCATCCACGCGCATTATTAACTCACCCTTAGGTACATCAATTAGATCTCCTGAGGTTGCTAGGAATGACCTTCCGAAGATCATAGGCACACTGGCATCTTCATCAATGTCAAGAATAACAAAATCAACAGGAATTAGAAATTTGTTTACCTTGACGAGCACATCTTCCACAATACCATGTGCTTGCTTTGTTGAGCGGTCGGCCAGTTGAACCCTCATCCTCGTTGGCTTCACTTCATTAATTCCCATCTTTTTCATAAGGGTGAGGGGTATCACATTTATGTTGGCACCAAGATCGCATAAGACTTTCTCTATAGTCGTCTTGCCAATGGTGCATGGAATACTGAAGCTCCCTGGATCCTTCAACTTTGGAGGCAAGTTCTTCTGTATGATTGCACTGCACTCTTCTGTTAGTTTAACAGGTTCATCCTTTGTGAGCTTCCGCTTCTTAGACAATATCTCCTTCAGGAACTTTGCATACGAAGGCATTTTCTCCAGAGCTTCTGCAAAAGGAATGTTAATTTGCAATTTCTTAAAAATATCTAAACATTTAGACATTTGCTTCCTTTGCTCATGTTGCTTGCTCCCCATGGGATATAGAGGTTTCTCAAAACGTGAGAAATCTCATTGCTTCTTCAGAACTGCAGGAGGTTGCTCTTTTGCTCCTTCCTTTCCTTCTTGAGTGTGCTCATCTTTGCCTGCAGAAGCTTCAACTTCATCTTTCTCTGGATCCTCGCTTTTTAGTAGTGATGGCATTGCAGTGCTCCTTTGGGATAATTATGGTGTCACTGGGGAATGTTCCTGGATTTCTCTCAGCTAATTTTCTTGACAACTGCCCAATTTGAGTTTCCAGATTCCTTATAGACGCTTCATGATTCTTGAAAGCGGATCTGGTCTCTTGCATGAATTCATCGGTGGTCCTTGTCAACTGCTGTAGAGCTCTTTCTGATTCAGATGGTTGAGTTTGTGGCATTTGGGGAGGTTGTAAATAAGTGTTGGATTTGTAATCCAAACTTGTCCCCTGAACTCTCCTTTGGAAATTGTTCCCTAGAGCATTGTTCTGATTTCTCTGGAAATTCTGCAGTGGTTTCAGTTCATACCAGACTTTGTTAACTTGCACATCATCTGATCCTACCAATGTTGGGAACTCATTGGTGTCATGCTCTCCATTGCAATACTCACAGTTAAACGAGTTAACTTGAGCTGTAGAAAGTTGCATCTTTTCTAACTTAACATTCAGACTGGCTATCTGTTGAGATAGGATCTTTTGTTCTGCTAGCGATGCATCATTGTTTCCCAATTGCAGAATTCCCCTTCTTGGTTGAACTGCCATTGATGCGTTCTCAGTCCTCGCCATGAAGTCGATCAGCTCTAAAGTTTGAGCTGTTGTCTTCTTTGCTATGGTCCTATCGGCTGCACCATTGACAACCATTTTGGAGTCTGGTGTCATTCCATTATAGAAGACTCTGACCTTCTTTCCGTCTGGCAGATCATACGCGGGGCACCTTCTGATCAGTTCTTGGAATCTGGTCCAAGATGCACATAGAGTTTCTCATGGTTGTTGAGTGAAGTTGGTGATTTCATTCACCAACTTGTTGTATTTCTCCCTGGAGAAGTGCTCTGCGAAGAATTTGGCTGCCAGCTCATCCCACGTTCTGATGCTATTGGGAGCTTGTCTATCCAACCATCTGAGAGCTTTCCATGTTACAGCAAAAGGGAACAGTCGGAATCTAATTGCATCATCTGACACCCCGTTTACTTGGTAGTGTCACAGATTCTCAGAAAACTGTCTATGAAATCATGGGGGTCTTCATAATCTTCCCCGCCAAATGGACTTTTCTCCACCAAGGATATCAGTGCTGGCTGGATATCAAAATTATTGGCATTGATTGGTGGTCTGATTATGCTAGAATTTGGCCTTGTGAACAATGGAGACAAGATTGACTCCATCAATTCCTCCTCCGGTGGTGGTTGGTTGTGAAGCGGCCATCTCGGGTTCTGCTTTTGGCTCTGAACTCGAGGATTCCCCTTGCTTCTTTAGTTTGGTTAGCTTCCGGTTCTTCTTTGCAGTCTTCTCGATTTCTGGATCAAACTGTAAAGGTTCGTTGTTAACTCTACCTCACATAAAAAAGAGAAATCAAATTAGTAACAAAATAAAAATAAAAATTCCAATCTTAAAGATCGAAAGTTAAAACTAATATTGGCGTAATTAATCCCCGGCAACGGCGCCAAAAACTTGTTGCGAAATCGGCAAGAATACCGTTCGTTTCAGGTAATAAAAGTGATAAGTAAGATATCGTTCTCTCGAGGATTAATGCACCAAGTACTGATTCAACTATTCCCCTTGAGTTGGAAAAGAAAATTGGTTTGTATTGTGAAAGTAATTGAGTTTAGGATTTCAAAACAGAATTTAAAAACAATTAAATTTAAAACAGAAAATTTAAAAACAATTAAATTTGAACGCATGCAAGAGTATCAAGAACGTTAAGAAAATATTGGTGCAAAATTTGTAAAAAGACTGTAGCCAGGATGCACTTCACCTCCGATCCTCCCTTATATTCCTATATTGTGTTTTATAATTAACTAATTGGTTTGCCCAGACAATTCATTATTTTCCTATAAAATAGTTGAACCCTAATGTCTTAGTGATTTCAACCCTTTAACCCAATCAGAATTCTAATGTCTTAGTAATCCCTCTTAAATTAAGCATTAAGCAAATAAATTAAAAGTCTGCAATCTATATAAGCCTATGTCTAGGTTATGCACAAATTGTTATTCTACCATTGTCCAGACTAAAACCTCAATATGTCTATTGTGAGTCCTAACCCTCAAAGCCCTATAATTTAGAGTGATCAGTTCTAAACAGGATATGGAAAAATTAACACAGGTAGAATAAAACAAACAAACTAATTAAATTATAAAAACAATATAGAAAATATAAAGTATTCACATCGGATTCGTGATCCCAACTACTAAAACAAACTAGCCAGACATAGTGGCTTAAACAAATTCAATAAAGAAAAAGTATTCATGAAAGCAATAAAGAAGAAGAAGATGGAAGATCAATGGTCTTCAGTCTTCAACTCCGTCGGAATCCTGATCTCTGTAAGAACCTGCACCGTTAATTAAGGTATTTAATTAATTAATTATGCCAAAATAGGAAATGATTCCATAATTGACCCTAATAATTATTTATGAGGCTTAATAATCATAATAAGTGATTAAGAATGTTGAAAGTCGCTTTTCGGAGAAAAAGTGCAGATACCGGTTCTGCTAGTCGGTATAAATGTGTACCGAAAAAGTATCCCAGAAAATTAATATAAGAGCATGATAATTACTATAATAATATGTAGGACTTGTAAAACGAGTTTCAAGTCCAAATAATGAGAACTGGTGCTCGAAACCGGTACTGACTTTGAAAAGCACGTACGGGAAAGGTGCTCAGAAAAATATAATAAAAATATGATAAATCTTAGAAAATTATATAGTTTCATAATCCAAAGTTTAGGATTAAGATGCTAAGCGTAGCAATTAAAGTTAACACTGTGCGCTTAAGTGAGTTTTGGCTATATATATGCATTTTAGCACATAACCCAAGGCATACCAGAATTCCTACGTGAAGTACTTGGTGGGCTGAGGGTGGTTCACTGTTCCATTGCCTTCTTTCACCATTTTTGAACTCAAGTTGTCACCTTTACTTGATTTCTTCCCTCTTTGAGCTTGTATACACTTAAGAACATGCATGGTGAGGAAGTGTGAGGGTGTATTCTGAGTTTCCATCCTCTGTGTGTGGGTGAGGGTGCTGGTTTTGGGTGGTTTGGGTGTTGAAAGCCATAGTCATGGCATTTTGAGGTCCAAGTGGTGACCTTTGGTGAGAAAGAACCAACCTTTGTGAAGCCATTTTCGTCCATCTTCCTTGAGTCAGACTTGCGGGGCTGTGTTGAGCTCCAAGAGCATCTCCCTCTGCTGTTTTTGAGCTGTGGTATGATCACCAACCTTTAACTTGAGTTTTAAGGCTTAAAAATGGTACCTTGATGCATCTAATGACTTAAAGATGATAACTTGTTGTTGGGTAATGTTGAACACGCCTAGAAATGCATGATTAGGTGTTTAAAATCGGTAAAAGGGAACCTTTTTGGGATATCTTCACGAAAATGCAGAAACTGCATTCTGTCGTGAAATATCTGGATATCTGCCCGTGTAATATCCGAATATTTGATATCCGGATATGATATCCGGATATGTGTATTCGGATATAGGGTTTTAGGATATCTAGATATTGTATATCCGGATATGAGAATCTGTATATCCAGATATTGAATATCCGGATATGGTCCCGAGGAGTATCCGGATATTCTGGGATTTCGCAGAACAGTAGCTGTGTTGTGCATACAGTAGGCTATTGGGGGTTTGTAGACCCTAGATTGATGAAGTTGAACTTCTGTATTTAATGAACTAAGCCAGAATCATGGGATTAAGGGCTTGTGGCTTTGTTAGAAGCTTTAAGACTTGAAAACGTAATGAAAAGATGTTGTCTTTAATTGTATGCATGTGGTACATGTTTGTTGATTTATATTTGGTCCATATCAGATTGTGATCTGCTGTGATTGGACTTTGAGCTTGTGGCATTGGATAGCGAGCTTAGAGGTAAGCTTTCGTGTCCTCGGTTTAGCCATGTTGTCGTTCCACCATGTCCCATGGGGATATGGTATATGCATGCTGAGTTACATGCTTTTGATGTTTTGGAAATGCTGTTGAGCTATTGTATGTTAGTGCCTTGTTGATATGCATGGAGGTGTTCCACCTATACGGTAAGCCTGAGTATGTAGAACATACAATAGGGTGAGGCTGTGGGTGAGGTGCAAGCGGTGTTCCTTGTACTACATGTAGGGAATAGACGTATTCCTACATTTCTCTGGCCAGTAGATAGTGATTACACACATGCTATAGATATTTGTTGCACTACATAGTTTTGGAACTGATAAGATATAAATGCTTTTTGAACTTATATTGCACATGTAAGTGAGCTTGGGGTGGAAGATCCTTGAGGACCCCTTGTCTTACTGAGATTTCTAGTTTAGAGATCTCACCCCACGTTTGGGGAATGCTTATTTCAGGGTCAGGTAATGTTGAGACCACAGGCGGCAGGAGGCCGGAGCTGAGTTAGATTGCTGTTATATTATGCTGCCATGATTGGATGCTGGATTTGTATGCTGCTTTTATGCTTATAGCTTCAGTTTATGTATTGGAGTTTTATGTTGAGACTCGTTGGTTACTATGTTTATTTGGTGAGCATGGGGATTGTCCATGACACATAGTATTGTCATGTCTTGTTATGTCTTGATTCTTTTGGAGTTGTAATAATGTACCAGGATATTGTCCGGATTACTTGATGTAATGCCGTGATTTAGATACACACTTTATCTATATATTGAGGTATTTCAGTAGATGTCTTATTGCAATTTACATACAGGCGATATTTTATGAAATTGATTAAGTAATCAAGTTGGTAATTGATAATGACGTCATAATTGAAAAGAAAAAGAATATTCCGCATTTTTAATTAAGCACTGCTTAATACGATCTAATGTTAATATTCTGGGTATACACGGGGTGTTACATTTTATGGTATCAGAGCAACGGTTCAAGGGAAAAGCTTGTATGTATTGCAATGATTAGGATGTTTGGTTGTGTCTATTTTGTGTGTTTGCTCCGTCGAGTATTATTATGATAATGCATATGTGACCACATTGCGTGGGCCTGATCAACTCATAATTTGTGTAACTTGTGCAGAATCATGGTAAGACCCGGGAGAAACCGCGAGACTTCGGAGGATCGGCCCGATCTTATCCTGGTTGCATTAGCTGAGATGCAGGCGGCCCGACTAGCCGACCAGGAGGCCATGAGAATGGCAAACCAGGCCATGCTGGACGCCATCAGAGAGGCGAACAGGAAGGCCACTGAGGACGTGTTGGAGGCCAACCGTCTGGCGAACATGACGATGTTTAGAGTCATGTTGGAGGAGATGAGGAATGGCCCTAGTGTTGGTCATGCTCCACCGCCACCACCTCCACCGTCGCCACCACCACCACCTCCACCCAGTCTGCAGGATGACTCTCAGAGTCAGATGGGAGATGGCAGTCATCTTACGGGGGCCATGCAGACCGTCCCTGTTTTTATTGAGTATCGTGATGAGATCGATCGCCGGCTGAATGCTTTCCGTAAGCATAAGCCACCTGCCTTTGATGGATCTTTTGATCCTGTTGCTGCGGCACGTTGGCTTCAGGCGTTGGACAAGATATTTCGGGTCATGCAGTGCACAGATCCGCAGAAATTGATGTTCGCTACTTACATGCTAGAGGGCGATGCCCATGAGTGGTGGACAAACCTTTCTCATGTCTACGAGATGCAGGGTCATGTGATGACTTGGCCTATGTTTGAGGACTTCTTCTTGGGTCAGTACTTTCCTTATGACGCTCAGGAGAGGCAGCAGGGAGAGTTTGACAGATTGGTTCAGGGCTCGTTGTCTATGGACGAGTACCTGGCCAAGTTCAACCAGTTGGTGAAGTTTGCACACTTCAGGATGGCGAGGCCTACTCCTACATTTCTGGCTGCTAAGTTCCGCAGGGGACTTAGTGAGGATATTGCTGGTTACCTAGCTGGTTCTGCTTCTAGGGATTTTGGGACACTGGTTCAGCAGTGTCGTGATATTGAAGATTACTACAGCTCGAGTAAGGCCAAGAAGGCCAAGGTTGCTGAGGCGACGAAGGTTGCAGCTGGTAGTTCCACTTCTTGGCGAGACATGAAGTTTGGGAACAAGAACAAGGGTAAACAATTGGCAGCTCGGCAGGCGCCGAGTCAGTTCAAGAGGACTTCTGTTCAGGGGAGTGCAGCGAGACCTCCTGCTCCCAGGTGTTCGGGATGCGGGAAGACTCATTTTGGGCTGTGCTCTACCGGCCAGTTGATTTGCTTTCAGTGTGGCAAGGAGGGCCACTTCTCCAGAGACTGTCCATCAGCGACAGCGAGGGCTACTGCAGTGCAGGCAGTGCCACTTCAGATGGTTCCCCTTCCACCTACTTCGGCACCGGCAGTGCCACCATCTTCTGGGAGAGTTTATACTCTAGATCGTCAGCAGTCGGATCGAACTCCGAACCTTGTTAGAGGTACTGTTACGATTGGTTCATCAGCTGTTGATGTGTTGTTTGACTCTGGGGCTACGCATTCTTTTGTTGCTACCCCGATTGCTGTGGGGCTTGAGTTGCATAGTGATGTGCTTTCTCCACCGATGCGGGTGACTACCGCCACTAGAGAAAGATGTGATGCTACCACTGTCCATCGCAGTATGGCGTTTCAGTGGGATGGCTGTGAGTTCTCGGTGGATCTGATAGGATTGCCGATGGCCAACTTGGAGGTCATTTTGGGCATGGATTGGCTGTCCAGAAATTGTGTGATGATTTATTGTTGTGCCAAGCGTGTAGTGTTATCTCCGTGTGATTCCACAGCCAGTTTCTCACCGTACATTTCGTTGCTGCAGGCTAGGAGAGCCTTGAGAGCAGGGGCATTTGGTTATGTCATGTTGAGAGGTTTGGTGAGTGGTACACAGGAGGATATCACTGGCATTCCTGTGGTGAGGGAGTTCCTCGAGGTGTTTCCTGAGGAGATTCCTGAGTTTCCGCCACAGAGGGAGATAGAGTTCTCCATAGATCTGTTGCCTGGTGTGGGGCCGATTTCTTTAGCTCCATACCGGATGTCGCCACCGGAGTTAGCAGAGCTGAAGAAGCATATTGAGGAGCTTTCAACGAAAGATTTTATTAGACCGAGTGTGTCTCCTTGGGGAGCACCGGTTATTTTTGTGAAGAAGAAGGACGGGACAATGCGATTGTGCACCGACTACAGGCAGCTGAACAAGGTGACAATCAAGAACAAGTATCCCCTTCCTCGGATTGATGATCTGTTGGATTAGCTCAGGGGTGCTTGTGTGTATTCCAAGATTGATCTCCGGTCCGGATACCATCAGATTCGGGTGAAGCCGGAGGATGTCCCGAAGACCGCATTTCGCTCGAGATATGGTCATTTTGAGTACTTGGTGATTCCGTTCGGTCTCACCAATGCACCTGCTGTGTTCATGGATTACATGAACCGGATTTTCCAGCCGTACCTGGATCAGTTTGTGATCGTCTTCATTGATGACATTTTGATTTACTCCAAGACGGAGGAAGAGCATGTGGAGCATTTGAGAACTGTTCTGCAAGTGCTGAAAGAGAAGAAGCTGTATGCGAAGCCTTCCAAATGTGAGTTCTGGCTCAAGTCTGTGAAGTTCCTTGGGCATGTTATTTCTGCTGAGGGAGTTGCAGTGGATCCGAACAAGATTGAGGCCGTACTGGATTGGGAGAGACCCAAGACAGTTACGGAAGTGAGGAGCTTTCTGGGTTTGGCAGGTTACTATCGGAGGTTCATCAAGGGATTCTCCACCATGGTTTTGCCATTGACTCGCCTTACTCGGAAGGAGACTCCATTTGTGTGGATTCACGAATGTGAGGTCTGTTTTCAGGAGTTGAAGGAGAGACTGACTACTGCATTTGTGTTGGTCCTTCCTGATCCTGCGCTTGAGATTGAGCTTTACACCGACGCCTCCGGGAAGGGGCTAGGTTGTGTGTTGATGCAGTTAGGAAAAGTGATTGCTTATGCTTCGAGGCAGTTGAAACCTCATGAGGAGAACTACCCTACTCATGACTTGGAGTTGGCTGCTATTGTGTTTGCTTTCAAGATTTGGAGGCATTATCTTTTTGGTTTGAGGTTTGTGGTGTTCAGTGACCACAAGAGTTTGAAGTACCTGTTCGACCAGAAGGTGTTGAACATGAGGCAGAGGAGATGGATGGAGTTCATAAAGGACTACGACTTCGAGCTAAGGTATCATCCTGGCAAGGCCAATGTGGTAGCTGATGCTTTGAGTCGGAAATCCAGTAGTTCATCCAGTTTGTTACTTGGTAACTTCGATGTGGTTGAGAAGTTCCGCAACTTGGCAGTGACTGCTTCGTGTAAGAGTGTACTTCTCGGATTGGAAGCATCTGATGTGGTGAACGAGCTGCTTGAAAAGATTAAAGAGGCACAAGTTCAGAGGGAGTGTCTGGATTATGTGAAGAACCAAGACGGTGTGTCTTGGAATGATGATGGATTGCTTTTGTTTCAGCAGAGGATTGTAGTCCCTCGAGGCTCATTGACAGAGGAGGTTATGGCAGAAGGCCATAAGGGTCAATTTTCTATCCACCCTGGTGCTACTAAGATGTATCAAGACTTGAAGAAGAACTTCTGGTGGCCGGGCATGAAGAAAGTTGTTGCTATCTTTGTGTCCAAGTGTTTGGTTTGCCAGAAGGTGAAGATTGAGCATCAGAGACCGTCTGGTGAAATTCAACCTCTTGAAGTACCACAGTGGAAGTGGGAAGGTATTTCCATGGACTTCGTGGTGGGATTGCCGAAGACTCAGGCGGGTTGTGACTCTATTTGGGTCATTGTGGACAGACTGACGAAGTCTACCCATTTTCTTCCAGTGAAGGTGAGCTTCACTACAGTGCAGTTGGCCAAGCTTTATGTCCGCAAGATTGTGAGGCTTCACGGGGTGCCCGAGAGTATCATTAGTGACAGGGACCCGAAGTTCACATCTCGGTTCTGGGAGGAGCTGCAGGAGGCTTTTGGTACGCAGTTGAGATTGAGTACCGCCTATCACCCTCAGACTGATGGACAGAGCGAGAGGACCATCCAGACCTTGGAGGACATGTTGCGAGCTTGCACGTTGGAGCAGGGCTCGGCATGGGATAGGTACCTTCCGTTGGTTGAGTTTTCTTACAACAACAGCTTTCATGCTAGCCTGGGCATGGCGCCTTACGAAGCACTGTATGGTAGGAGGTGTCGGACTCCTACTTGTTGGTCTGAGGTTGGGGACAAGGAGCTTTTTGGCTTGGACTTTGTCCAAGATACCACCTTGCAAATCCAGATGATCCGTGAAAAGTTGAAGTAGGCGCAGAATCGTCAAAAGAGCTACTATGATGTCAAGCATCGTCCGCTGGAGTTCAGTGAGGGTGAGCACGTGTTTGTGAGACTTTCACCTGTCACCGGTGTTGGTCGGGCACTCGGAGTGAGGAAGCTGAGCCCGCGATATCTTGCGCCATACCAGATCCTCGGTTGAGTAGGACCTATTGCCTACCGGCTTGCCTTGCCTCCGAACCTGGCTAACATCCACAACGTGTTTCACGTGTCTCAGCTTCGGAAGTACATAGCAGATCCGTCGCACGTGGTGCAACCGGATGATGTGGAGGTTCGGGAGAACCTAAAGACTCTCGTCGGACCACTCAGAATTCTCGATCGTGGCGAGAAGCAGCTGAGGAGCAAGATCATTCATATGGTCAAGGTGCAGTGAACCGGAAGGACTCCTGAGGAGTGTACTTGGGAGCGTGAGGACGAGCTTCTCCGGCAGTACCCCGAGTTTCGACCAGGTATGTTTCTGATTTTGAGGTCAAAATCCTAAAAAGGTGGGGTGAATGTAAGAAACCGCACCGTTAATTAAGGTATTTAATTAATTAATTATGCCAAAATAGGAAATGATTCCATAATTGACCCTAATAATTATTATGAGGCTTAATAATCATAATAAGTGATTAAGAATGCTGAAAGTCGTTTTTCGGAGAAAAAGTGCATATACCGGTTCTGCTAGTCGGTATAAATGTGTACCGAAAAAGTATCCCGGAAAATTAATGTAAGAGCATGATAATTATTATAATAATATGTAGGACTTGTAAAACGAGTTTCAAGTCCAAATAATGAGAACTGGTGCTAGAAACCGGTACTGGCTTTGAAAAGCGCGTATCGGAAAGGTGCTCAGAAAAATATAAGAAAAATATGATAAATCTTAGAAAATTATGTAGTTTCATAATCCAAAGATTGGGATTAAGATGCTAAGTGTAGCAATTAAAGTTAACACTGTGCGCTTAAGTGAGTTTTGGCTATATATATGCATTTTAGCACATAACCCTAGGCATACCAGAATTCTTACGTGAAGCACTTGGTGGGATGAGGGTGGTTCACTGTTCCATTGCCTCCTTTCACCATTTTTGAACTCAAGTTGTCACTTTTACTTGATTTCTTCCCTCTTTGAGCTTGTATACACTTAAGAACATGCATGGTGAGGAAGTGTGAGGGTGTATTCTGAGTTTCCATCCTCTGTGTGTGGGTGAGGGTGCTGGTTTTGGGTGGTTTGGGTGTTGAAATCCATAGTCATGGCATTTTGAGGTCCAAGTGGTGACCTTTGGTGAGAAAGAACCAACCTTTGTGAAGCCATTTTCGTCCATCTTCCTTGAGTCAGACTTGAGGGGCTGTGTTGAGCTCCAAGAGCATCTCCCTCTGCTGTTTTTGAGCTGTGGTATGATCACCAACCTTTAACTTGAGTTTTAAGGCTTAAAAATGGTACCTTGATGCATCTAATGACTTAAAGATGATAACTTGTTGTTGGGTAATGTTGAACACGCCTAGAAATGCATGATTAGGTGTTTAAAATCGGTAAAAGGGAACCTTTTTGGGATATCTTCACGAAAATGCAGAAACTGCATTCTGTCGTGAAATATCCGGATATCTGCCCGTGTAATATCCGAATATTTGATATCCGGATATGATATCCGGATATGTGTATTCGGATATGGGGTTTTAGGATATCTGGATATTGTATATCCGGATGTGAGAATCTGTATATCCGGATATTGAATATTCGGATATGGTCCCGAGGAGTATCCGGATATTCTGGGATTTCGCAGAACAGTAGCTGTGCTGTGCATACAGTAGGCTATTGGGGGTTTGTAGACCCTAGATTGATGAAGTTGAACTTCTGTATTTAATGAACTAAGCTAGAATCATGGGATTAAGGGCTTGTGGCTTTGTTAGAAGCTTTAAGACTTGAAAACGTAATGAAAAGATGTTGTCTTTAATTGTATGCATGTGGTACATGTTTATTGATTTATATTTGGTCCATATCAGATTGTGATCTGTTGTGATTGGACTTTGAGCTTGTGGCATTGGATAGCGAGCTTAGAGGTAAGCTTTCGTGTCCTCGGTTTAGCCATGTTGTCGTTCCACCATGTCCCATGGGGATATGGTATATGCATGCTGTGTTACATGCTTTTGATGTTTTGGAAATGCTGTTGAGCTATTGTATGTTAGTGCCTTGTTGATATGCATGGAGGTGTTCCACCTATACGGTAAGCCTGAGTATGTAGAACATACAATAGGGTGAGGCTGTGGGTGAGGTGCAAGCGGTGTTCCTTGTACTACATGTAGGGAATAGACGTATTCCTACATTTCTCTGGCCAGTAGATAGTGATTCCACACATGCCATAGGTATCTGTTGCACTACATAGTTTTGGAACTGATAATGATATAAATGCTTTTTGAACTTATATTGCACATATAAGTGAGCTTGGGGTGGAAGATCCTTGAGGACCCCTTGTCTTACTGAGATTTCTAGTTTAGAGATCTCACCCCACGTTTGGGGAATGCTTATTTCAGGGTCAGGTAATGTTGAGACCTCAGGCGGCAGGAGGCCGGAGCTGAGTTAGATTGCTGTTATATTATGCTGCCATGATTGGATGCTGGATTGTATGCTGCTTTTATGCTTATAGCTTCAGTTTATGTATTGAGTTTTATGTTGAGACTCGTTGGTTACTATGTTTATTTGGTGAGCATGGGGATTGTCCATGACACATAGTATTGTCATGTCTTGTTATGTCTTGAGTCTTTTGGAGTTGTAATAATGTACCAGGACGGATTACTTGATGTAATGACGTGATTTAGATACACACTTTATCTATATATTGAGGTATTTCAGTAGATGTCTTATTGCAATTTACATACAGGCGATATTTTATGAAATTGATTAAATAATCAAGTTGGTAATTGATAATGACGTCATAATTGAAAAGAAAAAGAATATTCCGCATTTTTAATTAAGCACCGCTTAATACGATGTAATGTTAATATTCCGGGTATACACGGGGTGTTACAATCTCCAGTGTTAGCCTACAAGAATTCTCACAATTCTCTCCAGCCAAAGATTCTTTTGTCTCTGAGGTCTGAGTCTCTATTTGTAGAGTTTATGCCTTGCTTAGATATCTTGATTAAATCTTCATCGTAAATCTTGTTCCAACCTTTCACTGATTCAGGACAGGATTTGTTACTGATTTGTCCGCATCTCCCACGCTACTAGCGTGGTTCTCACGCTGTAAGCGTGGGAGTTCTGTTATCAAAGCTGGAAGTTCACGCTACTAGCGTGGTTCCCACGCTGTGAGCGTGGTGTGCAAGAATGTCTGGCGCTACTAGCGCCAGTGCCGCGCTAATAGTGCGGGACTTCAGACTTGTGCTTCCAATTTGGACTTCTTTTTGTCCTGTTTTCCTACAAAATTAGAAGAAAATCAGTAACAATATATTTGATTGAGATTTATCAATTTAATAACAATTATAGCCTTTTTTATCCAAGATTGATCAAGATTCTTTCTCTTTTTGGCTTTAAATCATAAATATGCTGGAGACATATCAAATAGGGATAAGAATATAAAGCAAATTTAATATACCTTGTACAAATAAATAATTTTGAATTTTATTTTTTTCTAGTAACATTTTAAAATGAAAAAAATGTAAAAATTGTTTAATGTAAAATATATCATATATATTGAAAATATTATTTAATGTTAAAAAGTGTCATAGCGTGTCAAAATTTAACATTTTTTAAAATTAATGTGTCGGCGTGTCGGGTCGTATCATGTGTCTTGTGTCGGTGTCGATACAACACAGTGGGTAGGTCAAGGTCGAAAGGCGGGACTGAAGCCGCAGGAGTTGATGGCGACAGAACTGAGTCCACAAGAACCTCATTAACAATAGAGTAAGTGTCTTGGGGCATGCGAGGACATGGCCGATGGTGATAAACTTGGAAAGGGGGATCTGGTGTTGGGACATATGAAGAAGTAACCGTAGGTGGTGGGGGGGACCTGGTGCTGGGACATATTGAACTAGAACAGATGATAAAGAAAACTGAGAAAAAATTGCACAGACTCAAACAAAGTAATGTCCGCTGAGAAAAAAAATGACGAAGAGTAACATCGATAACCTTTTGTGTTTGAGTGTACTCTAGGAACACACAGTTGTGGGACTTAGTAGACAACTTGTCACGATTGGGGCCAAGTTCATGGACAAAACAAGTAGAACCAAAAAAACGAAGGGGTAAGGAATATAATGGCTGATGGGGAAACAAGATAGAGTATGATACCTAGTTATCAAGGACAGAGGAGGGCATGCGATTAATGAGATACCATGTAGTGAGGACAACATCAGCCCAAAAACTAGAAGGAACATTCCCATAAATTTAGAGTGTCTGAGCTGTTTCAATAAGATGACGATTTTTCCTTTCAACAACCCTATTTTGTTGGGGGTATGCAAACATGACGTGTGGTGAAGAATGTCGTGAGAGGTCATAAATCATTGAAATGGTTATGATAGATACTGGCGAGCATTATCACTACAGAAAGTGCAGATAGGAATACCAAATTAAGTAAGAATTTCATGATAAAGTCGCTGAAATACGGAAAACAACTCAGAGCGATTTTTCAGTAAAAATAACCAAGTGCTCCGAGAATAATCATCAATAAAGGTGACAAAATATCTATACCCCCGAGTTCACTCAGTACGACTGGGTCTCCAAACATCAAAGTGAACCAAACTAAAAGGAGATGAGGCACGACAATTGACTTTATCAGGAAAAGAACTGCGAGTATGTTTCCCGAATTGACATGATTCACACTGCAAAGTGGTTAGTTTGGACAAACGTGGCACCATCTTCTAGAGATTTGTAAGACTAGGATGACTCAACTGAGCGTGCATAATGAATGAAGAATCTAATACATAATGAGCATGAGAGGAGTTGTAGAGCATGTAAAGGCTATTGGACTCAAAGACGCCGCCATTGTTCTCCCCAAACTCCGATCCTGTAAAACAACATAAATTTTAGTAAAAGAAATGAGACAATCAAGAGAATGTATTAAACGACTAATGAAAATGAGATTAAAGGGTGAACCAGGGACATAAAGCACATTATCAATAGTATAAGAGGGAAAGAGATGCAATGTTCCAATCTCATGAGACTGAACTTGGGAACCATTAGCCATAGTAACAACAGGCAAATAAATAGAGATAGAAAGAGAGGAGAACAAAGACTTATTACCAGATATATGATCAGAGGCACCGGAATCAATAACCCAATGATCAAAGGATGAATTTTGAGTCAAACAAGCAAAGGTATTACCCATATGCACAACAATAGCCGTGGAACCGGGGATAGTGGGAGAATTATTTTCTTCTATTAGTGACTCTTCGATTTTTGTACATTTTTTTTGTTTTTTGTTTTTTAATAGATATAGGTCCCACACAAGATGTGTATATAATATGAAAAAAAATTCTTGAAACCCATATTTTAATCTAGGCCCACGTGCAAAGCATGTGTATAAATGGACTAATTATTGCCACACCGTGATCTGGCGTCACATGAAATATATATAAAGTTGTGGCTTCCACATATTCTCCATAAATTAATTATTTTCGGAGAAGATAGAGTAGATTTTCTTTTTAATGTCAAGTCTTTTGTCTGCAAAAACAAAATCACTTTTGATCTGGAATAATAATAATAGATGGCCCAAATTAAAAGCCTTTATTAATAAGAAAGATGACAGTCAATGAAGGCTGCAAGCTCATCTCATCAAGTTCTAAAAAATTAAAGACTACATGACAGCAAGCTTCACAACATTAAAAACTTTATCTCTCTAAATACTTCATCTCCAAGTATACCTCACCACTTGCAAAGTTGATCATCTTCCAAGCTGCTCATCTCTCCACTATAAATACATACATATTAACCACAAGTTACACATCTTCTTCTACACAAATGGCCTGGAACCGCCTTGAGTCAGAACATCTTGCAGTTGGTCTGATCATTGGCGCCGTCTGTGGGAACCTATCATTTAGAACCCATCTCGTTCTATTGAAGACCCCTGGGTTAAAGCTGCTCCAACTACAAGATGCTCTGACCCAAGACGGTTCCAGACCATTTGTGTAGAGGAAGATCATATAGTCAGCCCAGTTGAAAAACCGGTCCTGATCAACTTTTAAAAAGGAAAAGTTAAAAGAAAATATTAATTTTTCGATTGTATATAATTTTGTAAGAAAAATATGAATGTAACACTGAGCATATAGTGCTATATAACAACTGAAATTGTTTGTTTACCCTTAGGGGGTGTTTGGTTCAAGTTTTTGGAGAGGATTACCGGTAATCTTTCTTTGGTAAATGTAATTACCACGTTTGGTAGAAGGAATAAATTACGATTCCCGGATATCCAAGGATTACCGGTAATTTGATTTATAAAGAAAAGTCACTATTCAGATTACCAAAAATAATATGGTAATTTGGAATACCAATCAGAATACCAAGTAAAGGGAAAGCACAACAATAAATTTTGAGACATAAATACCCCAATACACATAAAAATCTAGACCCAATCTATCAATTACAAAAGTAAAAATAGTTTGGGGTTACTTCATATTCCAAGTCATATTTCGCTCTAAACCAAATATGGAATCAGTAATTTTTACCCAATATTCCCGGTAATATTTTGGCGAACCAAACACATCTTTCGTAAGATTCCAAGTAAACTCAATTTCTACTGAATTCCCATTAATCATGATTCCCGGTCACCAAAAAATTTCTCTTGTACCAAACACACCCTTATGCGAGTGTGAGTTCTTGCTCTTTCATTTTCTTTCTTAATTCCGTAACCCGGTTTTCAAACTCTCAACATGTGAGAGTGTCAGGTACGTGGCGGAATGTGAACGGTTGTGTTTATTATATACTTTTGAATTTTATTTTATTTTTAGTTAGAAGTTTAAAAAAAAAATAAAAGTTATTTGATAATTACTCAAAAAAAAATTAGTTACTTAAAAATACATATTTCAAGAAAATTCTCTTTCTCTATCTCTATAGCTCTTTATTGGAGGAAAAAAACATACAATTCAAGAAAAGATGATAAAAGCTTAAAAAAAGACTCCTCCTAAATGTCTGTTTGTATCCTCCTATTTTTATCTTCTCTTCTTCTTATAAGTAGATGTTAGGCCAAATAAGTTTTGAAAAAAAAATTATAATAAAAATCTCTTTTTTTTATAACAAAAAAAAATGTCAAAAATCAAAAGTTTCTAGGAGAAGCTTTTCTTTAAGCTCTTGTAAATTTTTCATGAATTATGTGTTTTTTTTTAATGAGCCATAGAAATAGAGAAATGGGCTTTTCTTAAAATGTGTATTTTTAAGAAACTTTTAAATTAAAGTTTTTATATAATCATTAAACAACTTTTGACTCTCTTTTTTTAACTTTAGATTAAAAGAAACCTTTAACTTAAAAAAAAAAAGATTCATAAGAGGATTTTGGCTTTTTATTTTATTATAAAAAAAGAATTTTTTATTATAAAAGTTTTTCTTAAAATTTATTTGCCCTAACTTCTATTTATAAAAAATAGAAAGGATAAAAATAAGAAGATTAAAGTTCCTTTTGAATTCCTAACAAAAAAACACAGTCCTTATTTTATTTCTTACAAAAAAAAAATATTCATATTAATCTTTTTTAGGGACTAAATTGGATTTTCATTAAATTTTTGAGGAACCACATTTTTAAAAAACTAAAATTGTAGAGAGATTAAAAGTTAACTTTTTTGTTTTAAAAGAACAAAAATAAAGACCATATTTTTGTTGTCAAGGATCCAAAAAGTTTTACTCCGACAAGAATATGAACTTAGAATATAATATAGCGTGGCAGATAACGTTTCTAAAGTTGAGCTTCGCAGGCAGCTTACATCACTCAAATCATTCAGTCAGTAATTACTCAATGAGAGAGAACGAAAGATCTCCGAGTCTCCACTCACCTTTTTTTTTGTTTTTTTGAAAACTGCCACTCACCTTTTGTCTTCGCTTCTTATATCATATAGTGGGGCCTATCGTAGAATTGGACCGCCACTTTTTTTTGTCTTCGTTGAAGTTCATACAAGGTTTAATTCATTTGCGTTTATAATGCTGTTTTTTCTTTCAATTTCCATTATCTGTGCTAAAGTTGAATATAAGTGAATTAATTATTATATAAGAGAATAAGGGGGTGTATTGGATTAGGATTTTGAAAGATTTTTTTAAGATAAAAAATTCTATAGATTTTAAAAGACTATTTAGAATTTGGCGGACTTTAAAGACTTTTTTAAAATACATTTTTTACGATCAAGATTTCATAAGATTAGATTTTAAAGGATTTTAATAGAATTTATAAGATTTGAAAGGACAATATGGATTTATAAGATATTAAAAAATCATATGAATTTTTAACAAACATTCAAAATTACAAGAGTCGATAAAAAAATAACAAAGAAATACAATAATATTAATAAAAAATAAAACCTAATATAATTTTCTCAATCAATAAAACATAATATAATTTTTAACAAATATTCAAAATTATTTAACAACAACTCTCCACATATCTAAAATTATACTAGTCCTCCATGCATTAGCATTTTCTCATTCATGCTCTTAGGTTTGACCAATGAGTTAAAAGTTATCTTCTTTATTTGGTATTAGAGCTATGCATACATTATTATAAGACCCAATTTTTATTTATTTATTAAAATAATTCTAAATTTACATATAGAACCTAAAGTTCATAATTAAATTTCGTTCAAAATTTTTTGCAATTGATCTTGGAAATCTTGGGGTTTTTGTTCTACGCGATGATGGTTTTCTAACCATATATCATATGCATGTTTTCATTGAGTATTCTAAGAAAATGTTGAATATGAATTTTTGGGTTTTATTACATGAAAGTTTAGAAAATTTCTCAAATTATTTTCAATCGATACATTAAAACCTGAATTTCTGAGTTTTCATTAAATTGTTTTGGGGCTTTTGAAAAACAAGTTTTTAATTATCTATTGATACAAAAATTGTTTGAAATCATTTTTTATAGTGAAAGAATTTCGTTCATGAATGTATTGTTACGAAATATAGGGTTTTTTTTTAGTAAACCGAAATATAGGGTTTATATTATGAAAGTTTCAATCTTTCTTTAAATTAATCTTGTTTCATTGATGTAAAACGAAAATTGGTCTGAGGGTTTTATGTTATTTTTAATACAAAAATCATACATTTTTGTGCTAAGAAAAATCGCGACCCGTAGCTTCAGAAATCATTTTTTAAACTTCCAAAAGCTCTCAAAAATATGTTGTTTTTGAGATGGATTATATTAGAATCTTGTTGGTTTGTTTTTCTGTGTTGTTTTGTGATGAAAATCGATCAAAAATCTGCTATTTTTGAGCTTTGACGAAGCTCTCATGGCGGAATCTGGTTTTGAACGAGTCAACCCATCAAAGGAAGAAGAAAACACTGCAATAGAGAAATCTCAAGAAATCCTAGGGGTTAGGGTGAGATTGTGAGAGAGGCATCGCATCCTATTTATATTTCTCACTAAAAAGTCTTACGAAATCCATAGCAATAGAAAATCCATTAAAATCGTCAAATTTTTGAATACCACAAGATTATTTTTCCTTTATTTAAAATCCTAATTGAATACCAAAGGATTTGAATGGACTCTAAAATAGTCTTTTAAAATCCTAATCGAATATCACGTGACTTTTTTTTAGTCCTTTAAAATCCTAATCGAATACCAATGGATTTTTTTGTCCGAAAACAATTCATTAAAATCCTTTGAAATCTCAATCCAATACATCCACCTAAGTATATATTGATATTCTTATATTTGCATTGATGAGTGAAGTGTTGTAAATATTGAAAGGTTTCTCTATTAGTGAATAATAATAAGGGAAAAATATTTCACCAGTCGCTAGAAATAAAGTTATCTTCAGTAAGTTCAAAATAATATCGTTTTGGGGTGATAAGATTAAAAAATTATAATGATAAAGACTAATATAACCTTACAATGTATTGGAATTACAAAAACACCTTAATTTCTGTCCCAAAACGACGTCATTTTGGGCTCACCGGAGATAACTTATCTCCATTGACCGAAAAATTCTTTACCATAATAATAAACCTAATAGAATAATTAGTAAAGTAATACCTCCGCACATCAACATTTTTACTATGTTTTCTATGCCAATATTAGTGTGAATAAAGACTGAATAGCTTTAAAATGAAAATTAAAATGTTAGCATATTTTGAGCAACAAAAATAGTTGAAGTTGTTATGAAATAAATTATAGATGTTTTACCTTCTTGCCTCTACATTTTCTCTATCATGAGTAATGTAGCCACTTGTATATGCAGTTATTATTTATGTGCACACTTTTTTATACGTGGTACTGTTTATGTTACTGTTCATGCACGGGATTACTATTCGCGATACTATGCAAATAATGAATATTTTTCTATAAATAGGAGCTTTGTCCATTGTTTTCTAGAATCAAAACCTCAATACATTTTCTTTCTCTCTAGAATTTTATTCCTTCCTCTTATATCCTTATCAAATTTATAACACTTTATTAGCACGATAGCCTCTACCATATCAAACTAAGGTTATTAGATCCACAAAGGAAAAAGGAATTTTTCATCTCCAAGGTTGGTATTCTTTACCGATTTCTAATTCATCTTCTTCTATACATTCTCTATTTTTTTCATTATTTCTTCTCCTGAAGTAGCAGTGGGTATAATTCTAATTAATTGAAAGATTCTTTTTCCCTGACAATATTATGGAAAATATTGAAAAGTCCAAATTTCTTATCCTTAAAGTGAGTGGAAATAATTATTTGTTCTAGTGCCTTGATATGGAAACGCGTCATCAAGGAGAAGGTCTTGCTAATGCTATTATAGAAGTTGTAAGCTCTAATAAGAAGGATAAAGCAAATGCACTTATTTTTATCCGTCATCATTTGCATGAGAGCCTGCAGACTCAATATTTATACGTTTGAGACCCTCAGATTCTCTATAAGAGGTTGAAGGATAAGTATGATCATACCAAGACTATCATTCTTCCTCAAGAACAGTATGATTGGCAGCATCTCAGGCTGCAAGATTTTAAATCAGAATTTGATTATAATTCTTCTTTATTTGATATTGTTTCTCGACTGGAGTTATGCGGTAAAATGCTCACTGATGCAGTATTGCTAAAGAAAATTTTCTCCACCTTTCATGCTTCTGATATAGTATTGCAAGAGCAATACCGATAACGCCAATTTGCCACATATTCTGAGTTGATTCCTATGCTCTTGACTGTTGAGTAAATGAATGAATTATTGTTGAAAAATCATGATATGAGGCCTGCTGGTTCAAAAGGCCTGAACATATACTACTTTAATGAAAATTTCTAGTCATTTTAAAGGCTATGATCCTAAGCAAGAAAATAATAATCATAGGGGTGGCAAAAAATTTAACCACCTTAGAAAGCCAACTTTGGCTTGAATCATGATAAAAGAAAAAGTAAATGAAATTGGAAAATGAAAAAAAGGTGATTAATAAAAATGTCTACTATCGTTGCGCCATGACTACACATTGTTCATGTACCTGTCGTATGCCAAAGCATTTTGTCAATTTATACCTAGAATATGTGGAAAATAAAGGCAAGTGTGGTGAATCTCGTGCCATTGAAATTAATCTCACTACTGAGACCAACAATATTTCTATTGATAGGATTCTTGTGCTCGTGAAGTAGCTAATACATCTTTGGATGTTGCTGATTTTTTAAGACCTCTCAATGATTTGATCAACCATTAGACTGATAAGTGAAGCTGGAATTTTTATTTTGCAATAATTTTGTTAAGTTTTGTTATTTACTTCTTGTTGAATTTCCTTATTATACATTTTACTTTTTGTTATTTTTATTTGGTTATAATGAAATGCTTATAAGTATATAATGTTTCTTAATATTTTATTATTCTATAACTAATATGAATATTTATGACACGTGACACATGAAGTTGTCAATATAAGTACAAATGGATAATATTGCAAAAAATATGGATACGTGTTTGCTTGATAGTGGATCAACACATTCCATATTTTGTAATAAGCATTTTTCTCAAATATGACATTGCGACAGACATATATTCATACAATATCAGGTCCTGTTGAGATTATTGATGGTTACAAAAATGCCACAATTGTTTTGCCAAATAATACCGTTTTGTATATTGAAATGCATTTTTAAGCAATAAATCTAAAAGGAATATGCTTAGCTTAAAGGATATACACCAAAATGGGTACCATATTGAAACTATTTCAGAAAAAAATAAAGAATATCTTGGCATTATTTCTTATAAAATGGGCTAGAAGACTATCCATGAGAAGCTTGAAGCTTCTCCAACAGGTTTGTATTGTATCATGATTAAAACAGTTGAAACCTATGCTATAATGGCTTGAGAATTGATAAATCCTGATGAATTTGGATTATGGCATGATTGTCTTGGCCACTCAGGCACTACAATGATGTGTAGAATAATCCATAATACAAAAGGACGTCATTTAAAGAATACAAAGATATTGTTATCCAGGATTATAATTGTGAAGCTTGTTCACAAGGAAAATTATTACTAAACTTTCTATGACAAAGGTTAATCTTGAATCCTCTTTATTCTTGCAAAGAATTCACGGTGATATTTGTGGACCAATACAACCACCAAGTGGACCATTTCGATATTTTATGGTATTAGCATATGCATATTGCACATGGTCCCATGTTTGCCTATTATCAATGCGCAATGTTTCTTTTGCACGATTACTTGCGCAGATTATAAAGTTATTAGCATAATTTCCTGATTATCCTATCAAGAGCATAAGTATGGATAATGTTGGTGAACTTATATAAAAAAGTTTTGATGCGTATTCTGATTCACTTGACATTGAGGTTGAACACTCGGTCTCACATGTTCATACTCGAAAAGGATTGGCAGAATCATTGATTAAACGCATCCAAATTATTGCTCGTACTCTATTATTGAGAACAAATATCAATGTTTTGTATGAGATCACACAATTTTGCATGTGATAGCTCTAATTAGATTGCACCTACTGCTAGTCTATTACAATCTCCCCTTCAAATGACTCTTGGATATGAACTGATATTTCACATTTACACACTTTTGGATGTGTGGTACAAGTGCTTGTAACACCAAGGACAAAAATGTCTCCCCAACGTCGTTTGGGCATTTATGTTGGTTTTGATTTACCATCCATTATAATGTTTTTGGAAGATATTATTGGTGATCTTTTTAATGCAAGATTTGTTGATTGCCATTTTGATGAGATAATTCCCTCAGTTAGGACATATGTGAATACTGTAACACCCCGTATATATCCGGTAATGTTATCATAATATCGTATTAAGCTGTGCTTAAATAAAATGCGGAATTACTTTTTCTTTTCAATTATGATGTCATTAACATTACCAACTTGCTTAATAATCAATTAATAAAACATCGCCTGTATGTAATTGCAATAAAACAGCTAACTGAAATACCTCATAACATAGATACTAAAAGTGTGGCTCTAGTCACGGAACTACAACAACGTAGACCGGACCATCTAACAGTTTACACAACTCAAAACTAAAAGTACTAACAGAAAGTGTCATGGACAATCCCCATGCTCACTCAAATAAGGCAACATGCCCAACATCAGTCTCAACAGCAACATATCATAAATAGCGGAAAACATAAACAGCATCCCAAATCCAGCCATGCTAATATAAAGCAGAAAAACATAATCAGCTAAGCTCCGGCCTCCTGCCGCCTGAGGCATCAGTACCCATACTACCTGATCCTGAAATAAGCATTCCCCAAACGTGGGGTAAGATCTCTAATCTAGAAATCTCAGTAAGTCAGTGAGTCCTCAAGGATCTTCCACCCTAAGCTCACTTACATGTGCAATATAAGTTCAAAAGCAGTTTATCATTTATCATTTCTAAAACAATGCAATGCAGCAGATAATCATGTCATGTGTGTCAATACTAATCTACTGGCCAGAGACAGTGCAGGTATACGTCTATCACCTACACACCGTGCAAGTACCACTTGCATTCACCTCGGTACACCGTCTTGTATGGCGCTACATACTCAGGCTTCCCGTCAAGATGAAACAACACATGCATATTAAAAGCCATTACATGTAAAGTTCAATCAACATATCAAATATCCAAAAGCATGTACACAACATGCATAAACCATACCCCCATGGGACAAATGAAGCTCCTTGAAGCCTTACAAGCCAAGCACAACACTCCTCAACAAGAATGCCACCAAACCAGAAAACACCACAGCTCCCACAACCACCACAACTCAGAAAAGGTGCTCCTTTCACACTCACAATGACCACTCACACAAGGCTCAAGTGTTTGGAGGTGAAGAAACCAAGCAAAATTGAAACTTGATCTCCAAAATGGTGAAGAAAGCTCAATGGAACAGTAGCAACTGACCAACCACTCCAGCACTCACGTAGCAACAGAAAACCTAGGGCTTTGTGCCCTTAACAATGGTATTTATAGCCCAAACGCACTTAAACACACAGTATTAACTTTAATTGCTACGCTTAGGATTTTAATCCCAAACTTTGGATTATGAAACTACATAATTTTCTAAGATTTATCATATTTTTCTTATAATTTTCTGAGCACTTTTCCGGTACGCGCTTTTCCAAGCCAGTACCGGTTTCCAGCACCAGTTCTCATTATCTGGACTTGAAACTCGCTTTACAAGTCCTACATATTATTCTAGTAATTATCATGCACTTACATTACTTTTCCGGAATACTTTTTCGGCATGCATTTATACCGACTAGCAGAACCGGTATCTGCACTTTTCTTCCGAAAAGCGACTTTCAGCATTCTTAATCACTTATTACGATTATTAAGCCTCATAAATAATTATTAGGGTCAATTATGGAATCATTTCCTAATTTTGCATAATTAATTAATTAAATACCTTAATTAACGGTGCGGGTTCTTATATTCACCCCACCTTTTTAGGATTTTGACCTCAAAATCAGAAACATACCTGGTCGAAACTCGGGGTACTGCCGGAGAAGCTCGTCCTCACACTCCCAAGTGCACTCCTCAGGAGTCCTTCCGGTCCACTGCACCTTGACCATCGGAATGATCTTGCTTCTCAGCTGCTTCTCGCCACGATCGAGAATCTTTAGTGGTCCGACGAGAGTCTTTAAGTTCTCCCGAACTTCCACATCATCTGGTTGCACCACGTGCGAAGGGTCTGCTATGTACCTCCGAGGGTGAGACACGTGAAACACGTCGTGGATGTTGGCCAGGTTCGGAGGCAAGGCAAGCCGGTAGGCAACAGGTCCTACTCTACCAAGAATCTGGTATGGCCCAATAAAGCGCTGGCTCAGCTTCCTCACTCCGAGTGCCCGTCCAACACCGGTGACAGGTGAAAGTCTCACAAACACGTGCTCACCCTCACTGAACTCCAGTGGTCGATGCTTGACATCGTAGTAGCTCTTCTGACGATTCTGCGCCTGCTTCAGCTTTTCCCTGATCATCTGGATCTGCAGGGTGGTATCTTGGACAAAATCCAAGCCAAACAACTCACGATCCCCAACCTCCGACCAGCAGGTAGGTATACGACACCTCCTACCGTAGAGCGCCTCGTAGGGTGCCATGCCTAGGCTAGCATGGAAACTGTTGTTATACGAAAAATCTACCAATGGAAGGTACCTATCCCATGCCGAGCCCTGCTCCAACGTCCAAGCCCGCAACATGTCCTCCAAGGTCTGGATAGTCCGCTCAGTCTGTCCATCAGTCTGAGGGTGATGGGCGGTACTCAATCTCAACTGCGTACCAAAAGCTCCCTGCAGCGCCTCCCAGAACCGAGATGTGAACTTCGGGTCCCTATCACTGATGATACTCACGGGCACCCTGTGAAGCCTCACAATCTCGTGAACATACAGTCTGGCCAACTGCTCTGTAGTGAAGCTCACCTTCACTGGAAGAAAATGGGCAGACTTCGTCAGTCTGTCCACAATGACCCATATCGAGTCACAGCCAACCTGAGTCTTCGGCAGACCCACAACGAAGTCCATGGAAATGCTCTCCCATTTCCACTCCGGAATCTCAAGAGGTTGAAGTTTACCAGACGGCTTCTGGTGTTCAATCTTCACCTTCTGGCAAACCAAACACTTGGACACAAAGATAGCAACATCTTTCTTCATGCCCGGCCACCAGAAGTTCTTCTTCAAGTCTTGATACATCTTAGTAGCACCAGGGTGGATAGAAAATTGACCCTTATGGCCTTCTGCCATAACCTCTTCTGTCAACGGACCTCGAGGAACCACAATCCTCCGCTGGAACAAAAGCAATCCATCATCATTCCAAGACACACTGTCTTGGTTCTTCACATAATCCAGACACTCTCTCTGAACTTGTGCCTCTTTAATCTTTTCTAGCAGCTCATTCACGACATCAGATGCTTCTAACCCGAGAAGTACGCTCGCACACGGAGCGGTCACTGCCAAGTGGCGGAACTTCTCAACCACATCGAAGTTACCAAGTAGCAAACTGGATGAACTACTGGATTTCCGACTCAAAGCATCGGCTACCACATTGGCCTTGCCATGATGATACCTAAGCTCAAAGTCGTAGTCCTTTATGAACTCCATCCATCTCCTCTGCCTCATGTTCAACTCCTTCTGGTCGAACAAGTACTTCAAACTCATGTGGTCACTGAACACCACGAACCTCAAACCAAAAAGATAATGCCTCCAAATCTTGAAAGCAAACACAATCGCAGCCAACTCCAAATCATGAGTCGGGTAGTTCTCCTCATGAGGCTTCAACTGCCTCGAAGCAAAAGCAACAGCTCTACCAGACTGCATCAGCACACAGCCCAGCCCCTTTCTAGAAGCATCACAGTAAAGCTCAAACTGCTCCTCAGGATCAGGAAGGATCAACACATGTGAAGAAGTCAATCTCTCCTTCAACTCCTGGAAGCACGCCTCACACTCGTGAGTCCACACAAATGGAGTCTTCTTTCGGGTAAGGCGAGTCAAAGGGAGAACCATCGTGGAAAAACCCTTGATGAACCTCCGATAGTAACCTGCCAAACCTAAGAAGCTCCTCACCTCCGTAGCTGTCTTGGGTCTCTCCCAATCCAACACGGCCTCAATCTTGTTGGGATCCACTGCAACTCCATCTGCTGAAATCACATGCCCCAGAAACTTGACTGATTTGAGCCAAAACTCACACTTGGAAGGTTTAGCATAAAGCTTTTTCTCCTTCAGCACTTGCAGAACTATCCTCAGATGCCCCGCATGCTCCTCCTCAGTCTTGGAGTAAATCAGAATATCATCAATGAAGACAATCACAAACTGATCCAGATACGGCTGGAAAATCATGTTCATGTAATCCATGAACACTGCCGGCGCATTTGTGAGTCCAAACAGAATCACCAAATACTCAAAATGACCGTATCTCGAACAAAACGCGGTCTTCGGGACATCCTCCGGCTTCACCCGAATCTGATGGTATCCGGACCGGAGATCAATCTTGGAATACACACAAGCACCCCTGAGCTGATCCAACAGATCATCAATCCGAGGAAGGGGATACTTGTTCTTGATTGTCACCTTGTTCAACTGCCTGTAGTCGGTGCACAATCGTATTGTCCCGTCCTTCTTCTTCACAAAGATAACCGGTGCTCCCCAAGGAGACACACTCGGTCTAATGAAATCTTTCGCCGAAAGATCTTCAATATTCTTCTTCAGCTCAGCCAACTCCGGTGGCGACATCCGATAAGGAGCTAAAGAAATCGACCCCACACCGGGCAACAAGTCAATGGAGAACTCTATCTCCCGCTGTGGCGGAAACTCAGGAATCTCCTCAGGAAACACCTCAAGGAACTCCCCCACCACAGGAATGCCAGTGATATCCTCCTGTGTTCCACTCACCAAACCACCCAACATAACATAACCCAATGCCCCTGCTCGCAGCGCTCTCCTGGCCTGCAATAGTGAAATGTATGGCGAGGAACTAGCTGTGGAATCACACGGAGACATCATCACGCGCTTTGCACAGCAATCAATCAAAGCACAGTTTCTAGACAACCAATCCATGCCCAGAATAATGTCAAGGTTGGCCATCGGCAATCCTATCCGATCTACCGAGAACTCACGGCCATCCCACTGAAACGCTACATCGCGATGTACAGTGGTAGAATCACAAATCTCTCCGGTGACGGTAGTCACCCGCAACGGTGGAGAAAGCACAGCACTGGGCAACTCAAGCCCCAAAGCAATCGGGGTAGCAACAAACGAATGAGTAGCCCCGGAATCAAAGATAGCATCCACAAAAGAATCACCAATAGACACAGTACCTCTGACAAGGTTCGGAGCGCGGTTCGACTGCTGCCTATCCAGCGTATACACTCTCCCAACAGAAGGTGGCACTGCAGGTGCCGAAGAAGATGCCATCGGAACCATCTGCAAAGGAACTGCCTGAACAGCTGCAGCTCTCACCGTCGAAGACGGACAATCTCTAGAGAAGTGGCCCTCCTTGCCACACTTGAAGCACAGCAACTGCCCCGTAGCACAGCGTCCCACATGCTCCTTCCCACATCCCGAACATCTCGGAGTGGTAGGAGGCCTAGCAGAACTCCCCTGATGTGAAACAGCTCTCTTGAACTGACCAGGCGTCTGCCTAGTCGCTAACTGCTTTCCCTTGCCCTTATCAGCAAACCTCCTGTCCTTCTAAGAAGTAGGATCAGGAGTGGAACCACCTGTTCCCTTGCTCTCCTCAACCTTGGCCCTCTTGGCCTTGCTTGCCACGCAAACATCCTCGATGTCCTTACACTGCTGAACCAGTGTACCAAAGTCCCTCGAAGCAGCACCAGCAAGATGCTCAGCAATCACCTCACTAAGTCCCCTGCGGAACTTAGCTGCCAGAAATAACGGAGTAGGAGGAACCATCCGGAAGTGTGCAAACTTCACTAGCTCATTAAACTTAGCCAGGTACTCATCAACAGACATCGAGCCCTGTACCAAACGAACAAACTCTCCCTGCTTCCTCTCCTGCGCATCATAGGGAAAGTATCGGCCCAGAAAGCACTCCTCAAAGAATGGCCACGTCATGACACGACCCTGCCTTTCAAAAGCACGAGAGGTGTGCGTCCACCACTCATGGGCATCGCCCTCCAGCATGTAGGTCGAGAACATCAGCTTCTGTGGGTCTGTACACTGCATAACCTGAAAGATCTTGTCCAGCGACTCTAGCCATCTAGCAGCAGCAATAGGATCCAGAGACCCCTCAAACACAGGTGGCTTATGCTTCCTGAAAGCATTTAGCCGGCGATCGATCACATCACGATCCTCAGCAATCCCCACAAGGGGCTCCCCCGTCTCAGCGGCATGAGTAGCACTGCCGATGTGACTATGGCTCTCATCCTGAACACTAGGTGGCGGTGGTGGCGGTGGTGGTGAAGCATGGCCTACAGCAGGACCAGCCCTCATCTCCTCCAACGTGACTCTCATCAGCGTCATGTTCGCCATCCGGTTCGCCTCGAGGACTTCCTCAGTGGTCCTCCGGTTCGCTTCACGAACCTCAGCAGCGGCTATCCAGTTTGCCTCGCGAACAGCTTCCATCATTGCCGCATTGGCCACTCTAGCGGCCTCCTGATCGGCTAACCTAGCCGCCTGCATCTCAGCCAATGCAGTCAGGATAGGATCAGATTGATCCTCAGAAGTCTCTCGTGTTCTCCCGGACCATACCATGACTCTGCACAAGTTACACAAATTATGAGTTGATCAGGCCCACGCAATGTGATCAATATACATCATCATAATAAAATTCGACGGAGTAAACACAAAGACAGACACAACCAAACAACCTAGCAATTGCAATACATACAGGCTTTTCCCTCGAACCATTGCTCTGATACCATAAATGTAACACCCCGTATATATCCGGTAATGTTATCATAATATCGTATTAAGTTGCGCTTAAATAAAATGCGGAATTACTTTTTCTTTTCAATTATGATGTCATTAACATTACCAACTTGCTTAATAATCAATTAATAAAACATCGCCTGTATGTAATTGCAATAAAACAGCTAACTGAAATACCTCATAACATAGATAATAAAAGTGTGGCTCTAGTCACGGAACTACAACAACGTAGATCGGACCATCTAACAGTTTACACAACTCAAAACTAAAAGTACTAACAGAAAGTGTCATGGACAATCCCCATGCTCACTCAAATAAGGCAACATGCCCAACATCAGTCTCAACAGCAACATATCATAAATAGCGGAAAACATAAGCAGCATCCCAAATCCAGTCATGCTAATATAAAGCAGAAAAACATAATCAGCTAAGCTCCGGCCTCCTGCCGCCTGAGGCATCAGTACCCATACTACCTGATCCTGAAATAAGCATTCCCCAAACGTGGGGTAAGATCTCTAATCTAGAAATCTCAGTAATTCAGTGAGTCCTCAAGGATCTTCCACCCCAAGCTCACTTACATGTGCAATATAAGTTCAAAAGCAGTTTATCATTTATCATTTCTAAAACAATGCAATGCAGCAGATAATCATGTCATGTGTGTCAATACTAATCTACTGGCCAGAGACAGTGCAGGTATACGTCTATCACCTACACACCGTGCAAGTACCACTTGCATTCACCTCGGTACACCGTCTTGTATGGCGCTACATACTCAGGCTTCCCGTCAAGATGAAACAACACATGCATATTAAAAGCCATTACATGTAAAGTTCAATCAACATATCAAATATCCAAAAGCATGTACACAGCATGCATAAACCATACCCCCATGGGACATGGTGGAACCACAACATGGCTAAACCGAGGACACGAAAGCTTACCTTGCAAGCTAACTCCAAAAGCCAAGAGTCCACAGCTCAAAGCCCAAACACAGCAGATTCACAATCAAAGCTCAAAACAGAGGTTGGAGGTGCTCTTGGAGCTCACAATCAGCTCCCAAGGTGCTGACTTCAAGGGTGTACGAAAATACCACCCAAGCAAGGATCTTTCTTCACAAATGAAGCTCCTTGAAGCCTCACAAGCCAAGCACAACACTCCTCAACAAGAATGCCACCAAACCAGAAAACACCTCAGCTCCCACAACCACCACAACTCAGAAAAGGTGCTCCTTTCACACTCACAATGACCACTCACACAAGGCTCAAGTGTTTGGAGGTGAAGAAACCAAGCAAAATTGACACTTGATCTCCAAAATGGTGAAGAAAGCTCAATGGAATAGTAGCAACTGACCAGCCACTCCAGCATTCACGTAGCAACAGAAAACCTAGGGCTTTGTGCCCTTAACAAGGGTATTTATAGTCCAAACGCACTTAAACACACAGTATTAACTTTAATTGCTACGCTTAGCATTTTAATCCCAAACTTTGGATTATGAAACTACATAATTTTCTAAGATTTATCATATTTTTCTTATAATTTTCTGAGCACTTTTCCGGTACGCGCTTTTCCAAGCCAGTACCGGTTTCCAGCACCAGTTCTCATTATCTGGACTTGAAACTCTCTTTACAAGTCCTACATATTATTCTAGTAATTATCATGCACTTACATTACTTTTCCGGGATACTTTTTCGACACGCATTTATACCGACTAGCAGAACCGGTATCTGCACTTTTCTTCCGAAAAGCGACTTTCAGCATTCTTAATCACTTATTACGATTATTAAGCCTCATAAATAATTATTAGGGTCAATTATGGAATCTTTTCCTAATTTTGCATAATTAATTAATTAAATACCTTAATTAACGGTGCGGGTTCTTACAAATACAATGGCTGCAAAGAATAAACTAGTTGAAGATATCTCATAGAATGCAGTAAATTTATCTCAATTATACCTTAGAACTCGTGAATGTGAAAATGAGGTGCAACACATAGTTCATTTGCAAGCTCTGGCCAACTTAATACATTTAATGATGTCATTAAGGTAACGAAGTCTCTTATTCCAGCTGCAAATGTTCCAACTAGGATAGTTGTTACTAAAGGACATGCTAAAATAAATCAAAATCCACCACAATTGAAGCATGGTAGACTAATAAGATCAAAAGACATTGTTCCTCAAAAACAAAAGGGAAAGAATCAAGAATCTACTCTACAGAGCCTGATGTTGTACTTGCTCCTTAAGAGCTTATTTCCCCCAAAAAGGTACAAACCAATGCAAAGATCTATAACCCCGAGAATACTGAGAATTCTATTGCATATTATTATGAAAGTTGGGATCGAAATGAAATCATTGTTGATGATGTTTTTTCATTCTCAGTTGCTTATAAAATTATGATAGATGATTATGAGCCACAACCTATTATTAAATATCATCAAAGGCAACATTGGCCTAAATGGGAGGAATCAATTAGGGTGAATTAGCTTCCTTAACCAAACGAGAAGTATTTCGGCCCATAATTTGAATCCCCAATAATGTAAAGTTTGTTGGGTATAAATGGGTATTTGTCTGAAAACGAAATAAGAAAAATGAGGTTGTGAGATATAAAGTCCAACTCGTTGCCTAAGGGTTCTCTCAAAGACCTGGGATTGATTATGATGAAACATATTCACCCGTTATGGATATGATTACATTTCATTTTCTAATTTGCCTAGTAGTATCTGAAAGACTGTAAATGCGTCTTATGGACATTGTGATAGCATATCTATATAACTCATTAGATTATGATGTTTATATGAAAATTCCTGAGGGTTCAAAATGCCTGATGCATGCACTCCTACAACTTATTCTCAATAAAGTTGCAAAAAAATTTGTACAGTTTAAAGCAATCAGGTCGTATATATTATCATCGCATAAGTGATTACCTAATTAAGGAAGGGTATAAAAATGATCTTATCTGTCCATGCGTGTTTATTAAGAAATCAGAAACCGGATTTTCTATTGTAGCAGTTTATGAAGACAATATGAATCTAATTGGAACTCCATAAGAATTAGAAAAAATTGCTATGTATTTAAAAAAGGAGTTTGAAGTTAAGAATTTAGGTAAAACCAAATTTTGCCTTGGTCTAGAACTTGATCATAAAGAAAATGGAATTATTGTCCATCAGTCAGCATATATTGAAAGATTACTTAAATGCTTCTACATGGATAAGACTCATCCTTTAAGCACCCCTATGGTTGTGACGTCCCTAGATCCCCTAAAGGATCCATTTCGTCCTAAAGAATCTGATGAAGAGATCCTTGGTCCTAAGGTACCATATCTTAATGCAATTGGATCTTTGATGTTCTTGGTACAAAGTACAAGACCAGATATCGCTTTTGTTGTAAATTTATTAGCACGTTTTAGTTCTGAGCCAACTCGAGTCACTGGAATGAAATTAAACATATTTTTCGTTATCTTCGAGGAACCAAAGATTTGGGAATATATTATTCCAAGGGTTCAACTATTACTGGTTTAGTTGGATATGCTGATGCTGGATATAAATCTTATTCACATAAAGCTTGTTCTCAAATTGGTTATTTGTTTTGTTATAATGGTACTGCAATTTCTTGGCGTTCTACCAAGCAAATTGTAGTAGCTACATCTTCCAACCACTCTGAAATTATTGCTTTATATGAAGTTGGAAGAGAGTGTGTTTGGTTAAGATTTGTTATAACACATATTCTTAATTCTTGTTGTTTAACACCGATTACAATTCTCCCACTATAATTTATGAAGACAATGCTACTTGTATTACACAATTAGTGGAGGTTACATCAAATGTGATAGGACTAAGCATATCTCGCCTAAACTTTTCTATACTCATGAACTCCAAGAAAGTCAACAAATTGATGTTGAGCAAATTCAATCCACGAATAATCTTGCAGATCTTTTTACCAAATTATTGCTAACATTAAGTTTTGAGAAATTTGTATATGGCATTGGTATGCGACGAGCACATAAGGTGAAAAATTAAGTAGCTCCAGCATTGGCTATATGACTCAATTGATGGGGAGATATTATGAAGGATGATATGTACTCTTTTTCTTCAGTTCGGTTTTTGTTCAACAAATTTTTCCGACTTAAGTTTTTTAATGAGGTAGAGTCATTCAATATGATTACAATGAATATTCAACAATGAGGATTATATGCACTACACTCTTTTTTCTTTTACCAAGTTTTTATCTTACTGAATTTTTTTTAATAAAACAGTCTAAATTAGCATATAATAAATGATAAACATTCAAGGGGGAGTGTTGTGAAATAAATTCATGGATATTTCACCTCTTCCCTACATCTTCTTTATTATGATTAATATAACCACTTATTAATGCAATTATTGTTCATATGCATTTTATACGCCAAAGTAATGTTCATACTCAGGCTCTTTGACCAATGGAGGGTTTTTAAATTTTTAATGTACCAATTTGGTATTTGATTCCTGATATTTACCAATAGGATCATTTAGTGTCGTAGGGGCCCCCTAGCGACACTGAGTGTCGCCCCCTCCCCCCGTGACACTCACACGATTGTGCCAAGTGGCACAATCTCGTTAATCCCGCTACCGTAAAACTCCAGAAGGCTGTATTTTTGACTCAGCTATCCAAAGTAGATTTTTTTTTACTTTGCATAACTTTTTGAGATTTATGCAATGACATCTCATTTTTTCTCCAACTTTTTTTTTCATTTTGTTTTCTTAACAAAAACAAAATTTGAAATTAATTATTGTCTCGTATAAGTTGTGCCGCAACTCTAATAGATAGAACTATTGTTGTGGAACTATTGTTGTAAATTTGAATTTGAATTTGAATCTAAACGTTTTTGTGATTGGGAAACTATTATTGTAAATTTGAAGTATATTTATGGAAGATAAAATATGTCAAATGAAGTGACGTAGATCTCAAAAATTTATATGAAATAAAAAAAAAAATTGATCTAATTTGGATAGGTCAAAAGTTACATTATTATGAAATTTTACGTTATGACACTAACGAAATTGTATCACTTGGCACAATCGTGTAAGTGTCGCGGGATGGAGGCGACACTGGGATTCACACACACGACACTAAATGACCCCTTTTAATAAATATCTAGAATCAAACATCAAATTGGTGGTCAAAGAGCCATCATACTCATAGTACTGTTCTATATCAATGTTCTTACACTGGAATACTGTTTATAGTTATTATTCACACGTGAATACTGTTCATTTTCTATCTTGATTGTTACTCGTGGTCGTTTTCTATCTTGGTTGTTACACGCTCTTCATTTTGTCATTTTCTATCTTGGTTGTTACACGCGCTTCTCTTATATAATTTATAGTAAAGACCCTTTTTGATTCCTAACAAAAAATACGGTCCTCACTCTAGTCCCTCATAAAAATAAATTAGTCAGTTAGTCCCTAATAAATTCAAGATGGACCCATTTTAGTCCTTTTGAGGGACTAATATGGGTCTTTCATGAATTTGTGATGGACCACGATTTCAACTAAATGGGTCCACTTTGAATTTGTTAGGACTAACTGACTAATTTATTTTTGTAAGGGACTAAAGTGGGGACCGTGTGTTTTTTTGTTAGGGACTAAAAAGAGTATTTACTCTATAATTTATGTCACTGTTCATACACCGGATTACTGTTTAAGTTTACTGTTCACAACGGGATTACTGTTCATTTTCTATCTTGGTTGTTACACGCGATTCTCTTATTTTTTAATTTATGTCACCGGATTACTGTTTAAGGTTACTGTTCATAACGAGATTACTGTTCATTTTCTATCTTGATTGTTACTCGTGATCGTTTTCTATCTTGATTGTCACACGTGCTTCTCTTACATCATTTACTACGTCAAAGGCCACGGAATAGAGGATTGTACTGCACTCAAGCTCAATAGCTTATACTTAATGCAGTCACCAATGGCCACTAAACATTGAAGAGTGAACACACTGAAACCATTGTTTAAGGCACTCTCTTAGCACAATTAGTTCTGCAAATCTCTCTCTCTCTCTCTATCTATCTATCTATCTATCTCTGTTCACCAGAGAGAAGTGCTGCATGGAAAGCCTTCTTCACTCTCTTCAAACGCTTTAATTCGCAATAACCAGAAAAAAAGTGTCACTCTTTCACTCATAAGTGGCATCCACTCTTGAGTTCTAAGATGGGTCTGCTTAGAGTTTTAAGTTTGTGTATACTCTGTTTGTTTTTGTCACCACTGTGTTCAATCACCAAATGTGGTGGTTCAGATGTTTTTGTGAAATTCTTGAAGGCCCCTAATGCATTCTCTCACTTGAACTCAGCAACATTTGCTTTTGAAGTTCTTAATTGCTCAAAATGCTGCTGCTGCCTCAGTTGCAAGGTTTGTGTGTCTGTTGTTGTGGGCAACTAGTAACTTTCTAATGGCCTCTTAATTGAGAAATTTTCTACCCAAAGTTTGAATGTCTTTTAATACTTATTTGTTGTTCTTCACTAGTTTCCTTGATTAGTGGAGCTTAAGTAACATACCATATATGCAGGTGGATGATGGGATCGGATCAACTTGTGCAAATAGAGAAGTTACATACTCAAACTTGCGTGATGGAAATCATAGGTTTGAAGTCTGCACCATTGGGCAACAAGGACTTGGATGTGCTTACTACAACTGGACTGTTGGTTAAGAAACCATACTTTACTCCTTGTTATCAGTTAGAAATCTCTTATGGGATTTAGCCTCCTTTAATTGCTTATGTGTCGTTGATGAATCAAGTCATGTGTCTTTGGAATGAAAAAGTTAGGACTAGAGCCTATTTTCTTCTAAATAATGTATCATAAAATATGAGACCAAGAATGTTTCAAGTTTTAACAGCTTATGTCACAAATATGACGGCAGAATCAGTTTTTCCTTTCCTTTATGAGTTGAATAATAAATTCACCTCAATGCATAATTAGTTTTTGTCTGCATCTTTGTCACATGGAAAAACAAGTTTACAAAGTCATGTTAATGAGGGGAACAAGATTTGTTGCTTTAACTTTTCTGTCAGAGGGAATCGAGTTTCACATATAAATTTGTTTTTCATTTAATACCATTCTAATACCTTTCCTTTTTTATTTTATTTTCAGATACAATTCCCCCAACAGCATATGTTACTGCCCCAACATCTTTCACAAGTTCTTTAAATGTTTCAGTAAATATAACTTTCAGTGAACCCTGTATAGGTGGAGGAGGTTTTGGATGCAAGTCTGTGAATGCCTGTAATGTAAGTAGGTGGACATCTACAATTTCTTAGATTTCTCAAATTCTGATTTCTTTTTTATTATGTATCAGTAGCATCATTAACTTAGATTATGCCGACCAGGGATGTGTTTAGGGCCCCCCCAATCCTGCTATGTGAATTTTCCTTCTCCCTCATTGAGATTCCCCTATTCACTTATCCCCTCCTAGGTTGTAGGACTCCTATTGTAACCCAACAAAATAAAAATGAAAAATGAAAACTTCTAATCATGACATTGTGTTTCTTGTTTAACACTTCTATGTCTTGTTTCCACAAACTGACATATTTTTCCAAAGAATCAGATTTAAATAGGAGTTCAACCGGCAAAAAAAAAGGGATTTTGAACACATGTTTAATGAATAAGAATTTCTTCTAAGCTTTCTCTGTTGTGATAATGGAAAATACAAAACCCATATTATTTAGCCAGAAACTATACAAATGCATAAAATAAGGTGGAGTGGGTTCTTGAAGAAGTAGTATTATGTTAACATAATACCGAATCAGTTTTTAACATATTGCTGTTATACTTCTTTGCAGCTTCTTGTCTATGGAGCTGGCCAGGTTATACCGTCTTCCTTAAGCATTTTGCAGCCAAACCTCAAGTATTCTCTTCTCGTTCGTTTGTCCCCTACAGTTCAATATGGCCAGGCAATCCTTGAAATGGATAAGAATTTCTGCACTGACAATGCTGGTAACAGCTTTACCAGAATGCCAAATTCAAGTGTTTCTATACATTTTGGTGAGTGCTTATGTCTTATTGGTAGATATCTTAAGCTATTCCTGACTAGGGATGTGCATGGGTCGAACCGAACCGGTTTTTTTTAAAAACCGAACCGAATTGGTTTAAGTGGTTCGGTTCGAAAGTGATTCGGTTCGGTGGAAAACGGTTCGGTTGAGAACCGGTTCGAAAACGGTTCGGTTCGGAACCAGTTCGGGTCAACCCTCTTTTGAAAAGAAAAAAAATTAAAATTTTAAAAAATAAAGTTATAAAAATCAATTTAGTTCGGTTCGGTTCGGTTCAAAATGGTTCGGTTCTTCAACTGGTTCTAAAAACCGGTTCGGATCTTAAACTGTTTCTAAAAACCGGTTCAGTTCATGAACTGATTCTTTAAAAACCGTTCGGTTCATGAACCGGTTTTTAAAAATCGGTTATTTTAAAGGGCGGTTCGATTCGGTTCATGATTCGGTTCAGTTTTTTGGTTAATTTGCACACCCCTTTTCCTGACATATCATTTATATGATTACTTTATGGATATACATGTCTATATGCATGTGGTGTTTGTGACTTTCGTGTGGCCCGGTCTTTTATACGTGTAGAGATGTCAAAACGGGTCGACACGACACGAATACACGCAACATAAACATGACACCAATTTTTATTCGTTTCAGAATCTTCAACACGAGACACGACACAAATGACTCGCAATGTAACACCCCGTTCTAGAACCGGTTTGTTAACATCGCATTATGATATTAAGCGCAGTTACAATCACATGGGTTCAATTAAAATCCGGATAAATTTTTCATTTTAAAACGTACCGAACTTATAATACCCAATTTCGTGATCATAACCAAATTACCTTGCGGAAACAGATAAATTAAGCTTAACATCATGTTCATTTTCCATTTTTAAACCTTTAATTTACTTCTTGTTTAGTTCAATACTTCTACTATATTGTAGGTTTCTTCATTAGCTACCTGTGGCTTCAAACCGTGCTCAAATCGGAGCACTGTAGCCCAAGTTAGGACCATTTGAAGCAACACAAGAGAGTGTTGGTCACAGGCCCCGCGCGCTTCAGCGCGCTACCGGGCGCTCAAGCGCGCGCTATCGGGCGCTAAAGCCTCCATCTGGGCGCTTAAGCGCACGGAGGCAGTAAGCATTAGCATTTCCAGTGTGGATGGGCGCTTAAGCGCGCAACAGGGCGCTCAGGCGCGCTAGCCTGGGCGCTCAAGCTCCCACTGGGACGTTTTAGCGCGCAGAGACAGAAGCATTTCCTCCTACAGTGGCTAAGGGCGCTTAAGCGCGGGCCAGGGCGCTCCAGCGCGCAATCCTGGGCGCTTAAGCCCCCACTTGGGCGCTCCAGCGCGAGGAGGCAGAATGCATTGGCACTCGCAGGGGCAGCAGGGCGCTTGGGCGCGCTCCTGGGCGCTTAAGCGCGCTGCCAGGGAATTCCAATCCCCACATTTCTCAAGTCCAAGCCTGGGGAAAATGCAATCCCATTACATACCCCAATTGTTCATGCCCCAAAACTAAGTCCTAGCCTCATCCAACCTCTCCTCATGAGATTTAGCTAGAATTTGGGCAGCATGACCTTTGTTTTCTCATCGTTTACCAGTTTAAACAAAAGGGTACCTAATTGGTTTTCAGCCCAACCAATTCAACAACTCAATACATCACAAGCATGCATATATTGAATCTCAAAGAGACATCGTTTACTTTACATATCCTTTACAAATCATAGAACTTAGCTTACAAAACACTATGATCATTCCCTTGGCTCCCATCAACAAAAGGTGTAACCAAAGGCATGAGCATAGGCTAAGTTCATTCAATGAATCAAGGCATACCAATGACCAAGGGCTTTCAAAATAAACTCCTATACATGTCAACTACAAAAGGCATGCATAAACTCAAAAAGGAATGCCACATCTCATGCATAATCCAGATATGGCCACTTGCCACCAGAGGCTCCTGCAGCATCCTTACCTGAAAGGGGGTCCCCACAACACGGGGTGAGATATACGAATATATCCAGTAAACCAGGGGTCCTTGGAGCATCTCTCCACCCCACAGTTCCATATCAGTGTAATAGCAATAACAATAATAATGCAGTAAATACATATCTATGCAAAGTGCAATACATCTCCAGGAGAAATCCCTCGAGCTCTCAAGCTGTCCTAAGGAAACTCAGATGCAAATAGTCCTACTGGCCAGCTAACTACCAAGTATGATTTACGCATCGTCATGCCACATACCAACATAGGGAAACACCATCCTATGCCACACCAAATGCATACACATACGTATAACAAAGCATTACACTATTTTATTGCATTTATATACACAATCACAACCTCCACCCTTTCAGGGCTTGGTAGAACAGTCAAGGGAATTACACCCAAGGTCCGAAGGCTTACCTCAATGCTTCAGTCAACCTTTGTTCACCACCAACAGGTTCCACAGTCAGTCAATTACAATACTTCACTTCTCAAACAAAACCTACACAAGGTTTAATGCAATTAACACATATTGCATCCAATAACATCTCATAGCTATCAACCAAGCCATACAATTCATACCAAACATAAGCATGAACTCACCTATCCAATGGAGCTAATCAAGCTCCATAGCTTGCTCCAATGGTTGATCACTCACGGTTGGTCCAAATGTCTCAATCCTAGACATCACAAGGATCCAATCAATCATTCAACTCATTAATTGTTCAACATGCTAGAATACTAACCAATCCAAGCATGAATTTTCCAATATTATGAACAATTATCAAATGACTATCTAGGCTCATTTCCACCGATTAAATGACATTCCTAGCATTTTCCATAACATGCTCTAAGCTCCATTCTTCCTAGAACATAGCTAATTCAACTACATTTCATAAAAAATCCCAATTTACTATTCACAAACCCTAACTCATGCAAATTTCAAGGAATCTTGAGGTTCAAGGGTTAGAATCTTACCACCAATGGTCACACAACCAAGCAAGGGGTGTTCCTCAAGCTCCCATGGAGGTTGAACTTCCCAAAACCCCAAAATCACTCAAATGGTCGAATTTTTGAGGGGTAATATCTCTCTTCACAATGCTCCCCACTCAAAACAAAGCTAGGATTATGAAAGAGGGGAAGATTCTAAGTGATTTAGGCTTTTGAATCGCTCCAATCGGTTGAAAATCACACAACCTAGGTTTTCCTTCTCTCTCTCTCTCCCTTCCTCTTCTCTTCTCTTCTTTCTGGGCGTCGACGGGCTTCTGGGGAAAATGGGGGCAATTGGTGACTTAAGTCACTTAACTTAGGTTAAGTGGCTCTAAGCGGGTATTGGTTCGTCTATCTATTTAACTCCAATAATTACCAAACTTTACCCAAAAGTCTGGAATATTATTCTAGGAATATTACTATTTTTATTTTTATATTTTGGGTACTTTTGACAGTACCCATTTATACCCCTTAATTTTCACTGAGTACACTTTTTAACTCCAAAGTGACTCAGATTCATTTTATTAAGCCTCATACTTAATTTCATTCAGTAAAACATGTTTAATTAATTAATTAAACTTGATTTCCAAATTAATTAATATGGGCTATTATAGTCACCCCACCTTTTAGCGATTTTGTCCGCAAAATCAAGAACGTACCTGTCCTTAAACTCAGGATATTGCCGGAGAAGCTCATCTTCCCGCTCCCAAGTGGACTCTTCAGGCGTCCTTCCTTCCCATTGGACTTTCACCATAGGAATAGATTTATTTCTCAGCTTCTTCCCATCTCTTTCAAGTATCTTCAGTGGTCCAATAGGAGTCTTCAAATTCTCCCGGATTTCAACATTATCAGGTTGAACCACATGAGAAGGATCAGCTACATATTTCCTCAGCTGCGAAACATGAAACACATCATGTAAATTTGCTAATTGCGGAGGTAAGGCAAGCTGGTAGGCAACCGGTCCCACCCTACGAAGAATCTGGTAGGGTCCAATAAATCTCGGACTCAGCTTCCTCACTCCAAGGGCTCGTCCCACACCCGTAACCGGTGACAGCTTCAGGAACACATGATCTCCCTCCTCAAACTCTAGAGGCCGGTGCTTGAGATCATAGTAACTTTTCTGACGATCTTGAGCCTTTTTCAGACGATCCCTAATCATTTTGATCTGCTCAGTAGTCTCCTGAACAAAATCCAATCCAAACCGCTCTGTGTCTCCAACCTCTGACCAACAAGTAGGTGTCCTACACCTGCGACCATACAAGGCCTCGTAGGGAGCCATACCCAGACTAGCATGGAAACTATTATTATATGAAAACTCAACCAGCGGGAGGTATCGATCCCATGCAGTACCCTGCTCCAGGGTGCAAGCCCTCAGCATATCCTCCAACGTCTGAATGGTCCTCTCAGTCTGACCATCCGTCTGTGGGTGATAAGCAGTGCTCAGTCTCAACTGAGTGCCAAGAGCCTCCTGCAATGCTCCCCAGAAGCGAGAAGTGAACTTCGGGTCCCGATCACTAACAATGCTCTCAGGCACCCCATGAAGCCTCACAATCTCCTTCACATAGAGCCTAGCCAATCTCTCCGCAGAGAAATCTACCCGAACTGGCAAAAAGTGTGCGGATTTTGTCAATCTATCCACAATCACCCATATAGAATCATAACTAGCCTGCGTTCGCGGCAATCCCACTACGAAATCCATGGAGATACTCTCCCATTTCCATTCAGGAACATCCAGAGGTTGCAACATACCAGAAGGCTTTTGATGCTCAATCTTTACCTTCTGACAAATGAGACACTTAGAGACAAATTCGGCAATATCTTTCTTCATACCAGGCCACCAGAAATTCATCTTTAGGTCCTGATACATCTTTGTAGCTCCCGGATGAACTGTAAAATGACCCTTATGAGCCTCTGTCATCACTTCTTCTGCCAACTGCCTAGGTACAACTACACGACCCTGATATAATAGTATACCCTCATCATTGCAGGATACACCACTCTGACCTTTTAGTCGTCTAGCACTTTCATTTTGCAGCTGGGCTTCTTTGATTCTGGTCATCAGTTCATTCTCAATGCTCGTGATTTCAAAGCCACAAATTTTACATGGAAAGATTTTAGATAATTGAATATCTCTGAACCTCTCTATCACATCATAATCTCTAATCATCATGCTTGATATGCTCACAGATTTACGGCTCAGTGCATCAGCTACAACATTAGCCTTGCCAGGGTGATATTTCAATTCAAAATCATAATCTTTGAGGAACTCGGTCCACCGTCGTTGTCTCATATTCAGCTCCTTCTGATCAAACAAGTATTTCAAACTCTTGTGATCGCTGAATATTGCAAATTGCATTCCATACAAGAAATGCCTCCACTGTTTCAACCCAAAAACTATTGCAGCAAGCTCAAGGTCATGGGTCGGATAATTTTCTTCGTGCGGTTTCAATTGCCTCGACGCATAAGCTACCACTCGCCTATCTTGCATCAGCACACATCCCAATCCCTTTTTGGAAGCATCACTGTATAGCTCAAATTCACCTTCCGGATCAGGAAGTACTAATACCGGAGCGGTCGTCAGTTTCTCCTTAAGGCTCTGAAAGCATTCTTCACATTCTTGTGTCCAAACAAATGGAGTATCCTTCCGGGTCAAACGGGTCAATGGCAACACCATGGCTGAAAATTCTTTAATGAATCTCCGGTAATAACCAGCCAAACCCAGAAAACTTCTTATCTCTGTTACTGTCTTGGGTCTCTCCCAATCAACAACTGCCTCTATCTTGCTAGGATCAACCGCTACTCCCTCAGCAGAGATAACGTGACCCAGAAATTGCACTTGAGAAAGCCAAAACTCACATTTAGAAGGCTTTGCATATAACTGTTTCTCTCTGAGAATTTGCAACACAGCTCTCAAGTGACCTTCATGCTCTTCCTTACTCTTGGAATATATCAGGATATCATCAATAAACACAATCACGAATTGATCCAGAAACGGCTTAAATATGCGATTCATGTAATCCATAAACACCGCAGGAGCATTAGTGAGTCCAAATGGAATTACTTGATACTCATAATGTCCATATCTAGATCGGAAGGCAGTCTTCGGAATATCTTCCTGCCTAATTCGGATTTGATGATAACCCGACCTCAAATCAATCTTTGAGAAGACACAAGCACCCCTCAACTGATCAAGCAAATCATCTATGCGAGGGAGAGGATACTTGTTCTTAATGGTAACCTTATTCAACTGACGGTAATCAGTGCACAATCTCATGCTACCGTCCTTCTTCTTAACAAATATGACTGGTGCTCCCCACGGGGACACACTTGGCCGGATAAACTGCTTAGCCGAAAGCTCTTCAATATGTTTCTTTAACTCGGCTAATTCCGGTGGTGACATCCTATACGGAGCCAGAGAGATAGGCCCCACACCAGGCAACAGATCAATCGTGAACTCAATCTCTCTATGAGGCGGAAGTTGTGGAATTTCATCTGGAAACACATCCACAAACTCCCTCACCACGGAAATAGTGCCAATCTCCTCATGACTTCCGCCTACTAAACCCCCCACAAAGACATATCCCAATGCCCCGGCCCTCAAAGCCTTTCTAACCTGCAACACAGATAGATATGGGGAAGAACTAGTAGCAGAATCATCAGCATCAAGCACAATCCTTTTACCGCAGCAGTCTATCATAGCACAGTTCTTTGACAACCAGTCCATACCCAAGATAACTTGAAGGCTGATCATAGGTAAACAAATAAAATCCAGCACGTAATCTCGGCCTTCATATTTGAACTCAACATCTTTACACAACACGGATGTATAACACTCCTCTCCAGTAGCAGTAACCACTTTCATTGGAGGGCGAATGTCATACATTTGCAAATTTAGCCCAACGGCCATAAAATCAGACATACAGGAGTGTGTAGCTCCTGAATCAAACAATACTTCAACATCCATATTATCAATGTAAATTGTACCTTTCACTAGATTCGGAGCCTTCTCCGATTGCTGACGGTCCATGGTATATACTCTACCAACCGTCTGAGACTCTAGCATAGGTTGAACAACAGAGACCGGAACAGCAGTAGCTTGAACTGCCATAGTCCTTGCTTCATTCTGAGGACACTGCCTGGAGTAGTGACCGGATCTTCCACATTTAAAGCAAATCACCTCACCAGTAGCACATGGACCTCTATGCTCTTTGCCACATCCCTTGCACTTGGGAGGAGGTCCTCTATCAACAAACTTCTTCTGAGTACCGGGTTTTTTGAACAAGTCAAAGGGCTTATTCGCATTCAGCTTCTTGCCTTGCACCTTCCTGTTCTTCCAATAACCGGAGCCCGTTGCTTTATGGGAACTAGGTGCCTGGGCCTCAGAAGACTTCTTGGCTTGGGACACCTTATACACTTCTTCCACCTTTCTACACTGGTTTACAAACCGACTGAATTCTCGGATGTCACAATTTGACATCTTCCGAGACATCTTATCATTAAGACCCCATTGGAACTTGGAGGTCATTTCAGCCGGGGTGGGTAAGGCTCGCCCATAGTTGGCGTATTTCACCAACTCATTGAATTTTGAGAAGTATTGGTCAATAGACATCGACCCTTGCTTGAGATCGTTATACTCATTCTGCTTTTGTTCCCTAGCCTCTCTAGGGAAGTAGTTATCCAAGAACGATGTCTCGAATAACCGCCATGTGATCTCCCGACCTTCAGCTTCTAATGGCTGCACGGTATTTGTCCACCAATCTTCTGCTTCCTCTTCCAGCATATAAACAGAGTAAGCCAACTTCATTGCGTCAGGGCACCTCATCACCCTGAATATCTTCTCCATAGCTTGGAGCCATTTTGCAGCCGCCATTGGCTCATAACCTCCCTTAAAAGAAGGAGGTTTATGTTTTCGGAAAGCCATCAGTCTCCTTTCCTCCATCTCATGATCTCCGACATTTTCAACTTGAGGTTGACGAACCTCAGTGTGATGACTCCGACTTCCGGAGTGGTGACTACCTTCACCCTCATTGTTACCCACTCCACCCTCTTCCTGTGAAGGAGGTGGAGAAGGCGTAGCAGTGTGAGGAGGAGGAGTAGGTTGCCGGTTCACGGGCCTAGGGCCCCTCAACGTCCTCAGCTCAGTCATCATTGCGGCCATGGCAGTCCGCGAGTCTTCATTTGTTTTCATCAGATTTTCATTGGCTTGCCTGCTAGCAGCCAACTCCCTCTGAACAGCTGCAAGAGCTTCAGCTACGGGATCAGGCTGTACGCCCGTTGCCCCACGGCCACTTCTAGGCCTCACAAGAGCAGCCAAAACAGGTTCTGGCTGAGCATTGGTGTTTGATGGTCCGGGGTTGTTTCGGTTCCTCGTCATGTCACTACACATGTTACACAAAGAAGTGAGTTGATCAAGCCCACACTTAGTGATCACAAATGCAATAATCATACAGAGTACTAAAACAACTATAAAGCATCAAA